>NC_081407.1:465654128-465901628 GCF_030272615.1 Cryptomeria japonica
TTCATATAGATCTGTGTGGACCAATAAGAACAAAAAGTATTCAAGGTGATAGATATTTTATGATCTTCACTGATGATTGCTCAAGGATGATAAGGGTCACATTCTTGAAGGATAAGACTGAAACTTTTGGTAAGTTCAAGGCATTCAGGGCCTTAGATGAGAAAGAGAGTGGTAAGAAGATAAAGTGTCTGAGGACAGATCAGGGCGGTGAATTTATTTCTGAGGAATTCACTAGGTATTGTGAAGAAAATGGTATCAAGTGACAACTTTCTACACCGAGGACACCACAACAGAATGGTATCGTAGAGAGAAACAACTGGTCAATTGTTGAAGATGCTGGGACGATATTGATACAAGGAGGTGTAGTGAAAATTTTTTGGAGAGAAGTTGTCAGCACAACTGTCTACACAATGAATCAGATTCTGGTAAAGAGAGGTAAGGACAAGGCTCCTTATGAATATTGGTATGGTAGATCACCTGATGTTAGTTATTTCAGAATATTTGGAAGCAAATTTTTTATTAAGAGAGGTGATAATATTAGTAAATTTGATGCTAAAAGTGATGAAGGTATATTTCTTGGCTATTCCACCAAAAGTAAGGCCTACAAGTGTTTTAACAACCAAACACAGAGAATTATTGAGAGTGATGATGTTCGAGTGGATGAAAATCCTGAAGTCTCAAAGGAAACTAGTTCAGAGAAAAAGGACGAAGATCCTTGCATTTTGTTTTTGGAACCAGAAACTATGAAATCTAAAACCGGCAAAGCAAATATTGATGTACCAGATTAACCGGAACAAATAAATTCAGAAGAAGATGATGATAATGAAGAAGTTGAACCTGAAGATAATGATCATGTTATTCCAAGATGTGTGAGACAGAATCACAATCTTGAACAGATTATTGGGGATAAGGATGCTGGAGTACTAACCAAAAGAAGAATGAGACAAAATTCTTGCATGATCTCCACTATTGAACCAAGAACTGCTAAGGAGGCATTTGGTGATGATCATTGGGTTAAAGCTATGGAGGAGGAATTAGATCAAATTGAGAAGAACAACACATGGACCCTAGTACCCCGACCAGTAAATAAAAATGTGATAGGAACTAAGTGGGTTTTCAGGAACAAGTTGAATGAAGATGGTGTTGTGGTTCGCAACAAAGCTAGGTTGGTATGCAAAGGTTATGCACATGAGGAAGGAGAAGACTATGATGAGACTTTTGCACTAGTGGCAAGACTGGAAGGTGTTAGAACTTTTCTTGCATTTGCAGCACACAAGAAATTCATGGTATACCAGATGGATGTTAAGTCGGCATTTTTGAATGGGATACTAGAAGAAGAAGTATACATTGAGCAGCTAGATGGTTATGCTCTGACTGATAAGAAAGACATGGTATGCAAATTGCATAAAGCTTTATATGGATTAAAGTTGGCACAAAGAGCATGGTATGAAAGGCTTCATACACATCTAATGAAGATAGGCTTTCTAAGAACCAGTGATGATAGTAATATATATCTCAAATCTGAAGGAGATAAAATACTAGTCAGCGAATTATTTGTTGATGATATCATATTTGGAGGTAATGATGACATGAGCAACAATTTTGCAAATAAAATGAAAAATGAGTTTGAAACGTCTTTAGTGGGAGAAATAAAAAAATTCATAGGCTCGCAAATATAGAAAATGAAGATGGTATTTTCATCACACAGTCTAAGTATGTGAAAGAGGTCTTGAAGAGATTTGGCATGAGTGACTGTAAACCAGTTGGGACACCTATGGTTATAGGTTGTAAGTTGTCTAAGGAAGATGAGTCCAAATCTATTTATGAGAAGGAATACAGGTCAATGATTGGAAAATTGCACTATGTTGTTCACAGCAGACTGGACATAGCTCATGCAGTTGGCATAGTTGCTAGATTCCAGAAGAATCCTAAGGAAACACATCTGATAGCAACCAAAAGAATTTTTAGATACTTGAAAGGTACTATTGATTATGGGTTATGGTATTCATATGGAGGAAATTCTGACTTGAAGGTGTACATAGATGCAAATTGGGCAAGAAATCTTGATGACCGGAAAAGCACAACCGATGGAGCATTTTTTCTTGGAGGGAGACTTATTTCATGGAGTAGTAAAAAGCAGAGTTGTACTTCACAATCTACTGCTGAAGCTGAGTATGTTGTAGCTTACATGAATTGCACACAGGCTATATGGATGAGGCACATTCTGGAAGGTTTTAAGATGAAGATTTCAGAACCTATAAAGATTTTATGTGATAATACAAGTGCCATAAATATTTTCAAGAACCCTATTTTTCACACACGAACCAAGCATATTGAATTGAAGTATCATTCTTGAGGGAAAAGTACAATGTAAAGATGTTATCTTAGAGCATGTTTCTACCAAGGAGCAGCTTGTAGATATTTTTACTAAACCTCTACCTAAGACTACTTTTGAGTATCTTAGAAGTCAGTTAGGGGTTATCCCTCTTCATGAAGTTAGTTAAATATGATGTAGATTACATCAGTCCCAAAGCTACTTGCGGAATTTTACAGAAGGATTGGTGTAGAAGTGGATTTATTCCACATGGGGAGCATCAAGTTGCAGAATGTTGATGGTGCATAGTGAAATTTGACATTACATGTTTTACTTTAATTTGGCATTGTTGTCAAAGGGGGAGAAGAATTATGTGATTATGGGAAGGAGAACCAGCGACAAGTTGAAGACATGGAGATCATGGTGAATACTTGGCAATGTAAACCAGGATTCCTATTCACAATCACACAACAATCAATGGTATTGATATTTGTATTGCCAACAATGCCAAAGGGGGAGATTGTTGGCATTTGCATGAAGATTGCATTAATGATATGTTATGTTTCATTGATGTCAATTAAACCGGTAATGATATTATTGATATTGTTGTAATATTGTTACTGTAACCGGTAGGAAGAATTTGTGGAGTGAACCGGTAACCAGTTTGAACCTTATCTATTGATGTAACCGGTAAACCCTTCCTGTTATTTTTGATAAACCCTAACCGATTAAGTTTGGTGAATTGGTTATATTGGTTTATGATCTGATGATGGGCGGTAATGATTATGACACGCATGATTATTGTATGAAGATAATTCCAAGAGATTTTGGTGAGTTGTTGTAATGGTTTTTTTGTCTAGGAAATGAGAAAATGTATTGTATCTAATGCAAAGTGCTTGATGAGTTACTAAGTTCGATGAAGCGGTGATCAAGGTTTTCTTGATTGATGTACAGAGATTGCTATGTAATCCAACGGTCATACTTGAACCAATTTGCTTGTAATCTCGAGGAGAATTAGGTTTTAGTTGTGTTACCGACCTATTTGATTTGTATTTAAGGTCGATGAAGTTGTTTAATTTTATAGAGTTGGCAAAGAGATAGACACAGTTCAGTTGAGTGTGTGGTTGCCAAACTGGATGATGTATCTGCAGTTTGAGTAAAGGCAGATAGGAGCATGAAATGGATCTGATCAAGCAAGTGTAGTACTATTCAGAAAGATCAGAAAACTCATGTTGTTTTCTAACAATTATAGCAGAATTGAAATCCCCTAACCGGGTAAGCTCTAACAAGCTTGGTGCTATTCAAATCTTCTAACAAGGTGGTCCATTAGATTGGATTTTCAAATCCTCTACCGAGGTTACTCCTTACAGGGTATTTCTTCTGACAAGGAATTTGTAGTTAATCCCTTAACCAGGTGATTCCTAACGGGATCAATTCTTAACGAGACTTTTTGTAAAGCTTTAACGAGCTAGGATCCTAACAGGGCAAACTTCAGAAGAGTTCAGATAGTTATCTTGTGAGTCTCATCTCACCGTGGTTTTTACCTATTTTGGTTTCCAAATCAAAAATATTTGTGTCAAGTGGTGAATGTGTTTGTGGTTATGTTTTCATGGTTGATTTACTTAACTACTTAACTATTTTTGATAAGTCATGATAACCGGAAGCATTAGGAAATGAAGAAGTTGTTTACTGTTAATTTGTTGTAACAGTCAACCGGTTTATCTTATGAGTTTTTATCTTGACAGAGTTATTATTCTAAGTTTACTTTGAGAGATTGATTTTTGATTGGTGAAGTTTATATCAGTTTTTCTATCTATTGATTCACCCCCCCCCCCCCTCTTAGTAGTTGATCGGATACTTATTCTTCATCATACCATCAAGGCCACACAAGATGATAACTCTAAAAAAGAGCATGTTGGTGTTTCTACTTGGGATGCCAGGAGTGTGAGGCGCCACAAGGATTTTGAATTTGAACAGTTGGAAGAAAATTTGGTGACAAACTTCTTTAGTAGAATGGACGTCGAGGGGAACTACTATGCATTGTTATGTGCTTATGTCTATTTTGGTTTCATTTCATTATCTTTTCTGTGCTTGTTTATAACAAACAATTGGTATTGCGGAGGGAGGAAATGTCGGCATGGTGGCAAGGCGAACAATGGAGAAGTTGTTGCTTCCTCCTTCGCAAGGAGAATGTGGCCTCTGTTGTTTGCAGGATCACCACATTTTCCACATTCTCAAGGCCGATAGAATCACCTTCCTCTGCATGGCCAATGAAATCTTTAGCAGATGAGTTCCTTTTTCCATAGTCGATCATTGGAAGATGTAAAAATAAAGATGGGATCTTTGGACCACGAATTGCTCAAGAAAATAGAGCGGGCAAATTTTCTTCTTAATATTAACAAATTTGATGACAAGTTGTTTTTGCATGGTGAGAACAGAGGAGGATCGAAGGTGTGTTCAAAGAGATCCAAGGATCAATCCTCCATGGGAAGCTCCATGGAGGATCCCAAAACTGCAACGACCTCTGAGATTGGGGTTGAAGCCAAAGTGGTTAAACTAGTGGAGGCAGTGACTAAGAATAGAGGTGTTTCTGATGATACTGACAGAGGTGATGAAGCTTTTGACGAGGTTCTTTTCAATCATTTTGTCAAGAAATTTAAAGAAGACTACCAACATGATGTTCTTGTGAGCTTGAGGCCTCGTGCTTCTTGTGAGAAGCTGAAGAAGCTTTTGTGTGTAAATGAAGAGGTGTCATTTAATATTGAGTGTTTAGTGGTGGAGAAATATGTGCAAGGTTTTATCAAAAGGGAGAAGTTCGAGAGGAATGATTCACTACAAAATGCGGGGCAAGGTTGCCAAGGTTAGGATGTTCATCGAATGGATTTTTTTGTTTTTTAACATTCCCATGTATTTGTTGAGGGGTCACGGAATTCGAAAGCTTCTCATAAAAAACCTGGGATTAGCTAACACTAGTGAAATAGTTAAGGATGTTTTCTATCCATCATGTGGGGAGAACAGGACTTTAGCAGAGAAGCTAGAAATTTTGAGTTTTTTGGGAATGGATGGAAAAATTGACAATGGTGTTTCCAGGAACCCGAAAGAATCATTTTCCCTATCAAATTTGGAGGAGAATGAGAATAAGCTCGGAATAAATGATGGCACTAGTGGTACTGGGAAAGCTATTGGTTACCCAGACTTAGCAATGGCTATGAAGGCAAGAATTTTTCCTACTACTATTATTAATTATGAAGTTGATTTAACAGACTGCCAAAAAGGAGGATAGTGGACCCAAATGCTTGGTTATTGGCAAGAAGATTTAAGGGAATTTTTTGAAGAGGCGATATTTGAAATCTGGAATAAAGAGTCTTATGGTTGGATATTAGACTCTGATAATGGTGATCCTTAAGATATTCTATTAAGGGGGGGAATAGTGAAAAGTGAATGTATTATGCCCGATAACGTTCTTAGCGAACATGTTTGGCTATTATATTTTGAGGGGTCCGATTTGATTTGAAAAAGGTTAATCCATAGTGTACGTGAACAAGAGTTTGTGAAGTTAAAGTCTTGCGGTTTGGTTGTAATGTGAAATTAAAACTGGAAATGCAGGGATTGCACAATGCATGGTTGTACCAATTGGACTTCACAGGAGAGATTGTTAGGAATGTGAAGCCCAATGATCACATGCCCATTCGACTTCCCTAGACTATTCATTTCATACTTGAAGATGAATGTATAAATGTATGTATGTATTCTATGTACTGTATGTAATTAGATATTGGTTAATATATGATTCTCCCTACTTTCCAATGGATGTATCCAGTTATGGTGAACCACATAAACTATTATGTTATGTGTTGTTTGGTGTTTGTTTTAATTTCATTGTTTTATGTTTTCTCTGTTCTTTTATAATTAACAAAATGTATATGAATATAGAGAAGCTATGGTGCCACATATTACAGAAAAAATATTTAATTATCAATGACCCAAGCAAAGTTCTCACAATAGCTAATTCTAGTGGTTGGTCAACACTTTAGAAACTTTAGTGGGAAAGCATAAGAATCGTCACTAATCATTTGTCTTGGAAGATAGGAAATGGCAAAAAGGCAAAATTTTGCTACAATTTGTGGAATGGTAATTTTCTTTTGACAAATATTACAAATTGTGGCAAAGAAATTGAGCAGGCGACTAATATATATGGAATAAAAGTTGCAAATTATACAATAAGGTATGATCATTGTGTTGGAGAAGAATATGGTTGGGTGGACTTATCTCTCATTCCATTTTCCCAAGAGTGGGAGAAACACTAAACAAGGCTCTTTAGAAAAGAAGGATAATGCTAACAGAGCACAATAATGAAATAATTTGGCATGGAGTGAAGTCAGGAGAGTATACAGTTAAGATGGGATATGAGATCCAAAATGCATACAAGGATTTTGCAAGGTGGATGGCAAGCATATGTTGGCATAAATACACCTTACCCAAAGAAAGAGCTTCTATGGACAACACTACACAAACGCATATTGATAGGTGATTGTTTGGTGCATTTGGGAATATGATTACACCATGCAAATAAGTGTTATTCTATGAAAAAAAAGAATCAATTGATCTCATGTTGCTTCGATGTCACTATGCTTCAACTTGTTGGGATTGGTTGCAAGACTCATTAGGATAGATTGCATCGAGGCACAAAGGCTTGTATAGGTTTTTAGAGTTGGTCGGTCATATCACATTGTGGAAGGAAAGATATTTGGATAACATCCCCATCTTTAGTTGTTTAGCACCTATGGAAAGAAAGGAATTGTAGGATATTCAAAGATCAAAAATAGATGTTAAGGAATGAACCAATAAGATAGAGGAAGCAATATGTGAAGTTGCATTTGTCAATGCCAAGGGAAATGGTCAAAAGAAAGAAAAGTTTATGAGCTCAAGTAAGGAGATTCAAGATAGCGGAGAAATTTAAAAGAAGGGGAACATCACCAATAAACTAAAGAACAAAAATGTAGATAAGTGGGTAGTTCTGAGAAAGGAAAGGTAGAAGCTCAATTTTGACAAAGTTGCAAAGGAAAATCAAGGGCTGACAGGTGTTGGATGTATTATTAGGAATGACAAAGGGGAAATGATACGGGCTCTATTCAAGAATATTATTAAAGCCACCAACAATGAAGCTAAAATGGAAATAATGACAAGAGGGATTTGGTTATGCGTAGAGAAGGGTATTCTAGTTGTTGATATAGAAGGAGATTCACAAATCAACATATGTGGTATGTAAGAAGAAAACATAGAATTGGAAGCTGAATATTTGGATAGACAAATTATGGCAGAGCTTGGGGAAGTTAGGCAATTTGTCCATTACCTATGTATTTTAGGGAAGTCAATGGAGAAGTGAATATGGTGGCCAATAGAGGTGTGGAACAAGATATAATTGACGTAGTTTATTATTCCAACAAGGGGTGTGGACTAGTATCCAAATTACAACACTATCAATCAGGTTTGCCTCTTTCAGAATCGAGCTAATAACTTAATTAACAATCAAATCATATTATTAGGATATAAAGATGGTATTGGCCCTCATGAGGATCCACAAAAGAGAACATGTTTTGGACCAAGGAAAGTTTGCAATGGATTGTCCAACAAATTAAACAAGATGAGAGGAGTGACATAATACGTGATGAAAAATCAATGAGCCCAGAATAATAAATAAGCAATGACAATACTTAAGGCTGCTGAGGTACATAAAAAATATCATCATATCAATAATATCAAGAAATAAATAACAAGGAAAATATAATTGGACAAATAAAGCATAGACATTAGTCAGAGGATAGATAGATAAGAATACAATATGCCTAGGAATCATGACAACATAAAAATTTCATCAGATAGCAAAAGATTGAGTTGAATTCAAAGGACGCAGCTAAATTGATAAAAGGCGGGACCTTTTATGAAGAATCACATAAATGAAAAGGTTCTACTCTATAAATCCTCAATGCATAGGATTAGGGGTGCTCTTAGGTTACTAGTCAATGAATGATAAACCATGAAAGACCATAAGAATCAGATCAACTACAACCCTAGAGAAAATGTTTAAAGTAGATTGTTTAGAATAAATGAGATGTAAGGAAACATCGACAAAGTAGAAATGAACAAATGAATGACAAGAAGAGCATGAAGAGATCTAAGTGACAAATACAGATATTCAAAGGGCATATATAATTTGAAGGATCTTTGTCTTGTGATATGATGGGATATTAGGTCATTTCAAATTAAGAAAACCTGATAATATCCTAGAAACTTTGAGCTTCATGGTGGGATAAGAAGATTATATAAAGGAGCGGATCCATATTTTAAAGCAATCGGTTCCTAGGGGATGATTATGTTGTAGGGATTTAATAATAGCATAAGGCTATGAGCAAGATTTGGGGACCAAGTGTTGCAAAACAATAACTAAGATGGTGTTTATTTTTGGTGCCGACTGCTCCTATGTAGAGGAAACTAAGGAAGAACAACATCGATGCCTCTTTATGTAGGCCATTCGTTTGGTGGTGGGAGGTAGATTTGGTGGATAGGGATATGTTCACAATGGTTTGATCTATAAGCGTTTCTTCTCTCTGATCATTCAAACACTGGAATCCGGAGAATGGGATCAACAAATTGGACAATTAGTGGTAGAATAGAATAATGCACTATATGAAAATGAGGAGGGATAGATTATTGGAATATTACTGGCTGGAACATTTGATTTGGAAAAAGAAAAAAAGGAAGAAATAATGCGGTCAACCTGGTCTATTTTCAAAAAGGGTGTGGAGAAGAATGATTTATCAAAGTTGATCAACTTCATCCAAAGGAACCCAAATCTATTTTCTAAAAGATAAATCAAAAGAGTGTTAGATTATAGTGCAGATTAGCTTCTTTTGATACTTCTCATAATGTACTTTTTTAATATCAATAAAAAAGGAACCACCCACTTTCAGCAATTTAAAAAAAAAATTTAAAAAGTTTTTGTCCTTCAAAACAAAAAAGATGAATGTGCATTCATTATTTAGAAACTAAGCTCCTCCTAAAAAAATTTGATGCCTTTTTTTTAAAAAAAAAATCATTTTATAATTTTTTCAAATCTATTTTAAGAAAAAAAAAATGCTACTTTTTTAAAAAAATATTTGTTTTCAATGTTTTTTATAAAAGTACTATTTTTCTTTTTCATTACTTTAAAAAAAAAACACATTTCAAAAAGAAGTATTTTTTGTTTTTTCATTAATATATAAGACACTTTACACAATTTTTTTAAAGAAAAAATGCATTTTTTTCAATTAAAATACTATACTCTTTTCTTATGACCTCTTTTCAACACCTCAAGCTTAGAAATATTTTATTTGGATACTTACAACAACCTTTTAAATAATTATGACTAAGTTGATCATTATATTAATTTTTTGATAACATAATATTTAATTATTTAACCATTTTTCCTCTTTAAACTATCTCAAGTTCTTCCAAGAAGTATTGAAATAGGTCAATTAAATCATCTTGATAATCCCACCAACTCCTCAAATGTATAGGACTTCAATCCACACAAAAATGACATTATCAATTACTGGTAAAATATCTCCACAAATATAGCATCTATATTATAAGAACACAATCCAAGGAGACTTCTCTTCAAATTTCCAAAGGCCTTAGAACAATTTACTCCAGATTCAATAATATTTCACCACACCCAAAATGGTGAGGAATCCTCCCTTAAATATAGGGAGAAAGGTTGGTAAAATACTCGAAAGGATAGTTATTGTACCTTTTCAATAATAATCTTGTTTGCAATTAATAAATAAAGAACTTTTAATATTTTTTTAAATTATTAATTATTTGTGATAAATGTGAAATACTTTTCAAGCATTATGATAAGGGCGTTATATATTATAAGGGTTTGACCCCTAATAATATTATGTTCCAACACCCCCCCTTAATATTAGTAGGGAACAAATCTTGTCAATTTATTTAAAAAGAAAAACATGAAGTACCCTCATGATGCATGTCTTTTTGACAAGGATAAATAGGGACACAAATATATGCCAAAAATGAAAATCATGCATTTCAAACTACATGAAGATCATTTTGTCATAATTTATAATCCTGGTGTTCTTAATAGATATTATCTTAAAAGTCTTATAATCTTTTTGTTGGAGTCTTGGGCCTCCTCAAATCGGCCTCTCCACGGGTTCATAGTGCTTGTAAGTCTTAGTACAATGTGCTCGTAGGTTTTTAATACAATGTGCCCATAGGTCTTAATACAATGTGCCCTTAGGACTTAATACAAGTGGAAGATTTACAAACTTAAGATTTTACTAGCTACCTGTAGGACTTATGCATATTATATATAGAATCCATACATTAGGAGGTGGCATTGCCATATACACTCCCCCTCAATGGCAACTCCTTGAGGCCAAGCATTAATATGAATTTGGAGAATTTTTCACTGCAATAATGGTTTTGTAAAAATGTTTGCAACTTGATCTTTAGTTTGACAATAAAGAAGAGAAATATATCCATTTAATACTTTCTCATGTATGAAGTGAGCTTGAATCTCAATATATTTAGATCTTTGATGATAACTAGGATTCTTAGCAAGTGCATTACAAATTTGATTATCACATAGGAGTGTGGTGCTAGGACTTGATTCTATTTTAATTTCTCTTAGAAGTTGGTTTAATAAGACAGCTTCTTTAGCTACTTCAGAGGCACTTCAATATTCAACTTTTGTAGATAGTTCTACAATTGATTATTTTTTGAAACTTCATGTGATTTCACCTGTTCCAACTTTAAACACATCCAGAAGTGGATTATCGATCTATGGAATCCCTTGCAAAATCAAAATCATAATATCCATATATATGTGCATTTTTGTATGAGAATAGTAAAGACCAAAGTTAATGATATATCTTAAAATACATTTTGCCATTTTCCAATGTTGAACATAAGGTTCTTGCAAAAATCAAGATGCAACACCAACTTCATACTAAATATCAAGGTGAGAGATGGTTAGATAAATTACGCTCCCAATTAATTGTCGATAAAGAGTGGAGTCAAACTTTTCACAAGGAAGGCAAGCTTCAAGTATGACAATTAACAATATTATGATTATGGGGTAGTGGAACAAGTTCCCATGTTTTATTTTTAATGGGAGCATCATATTCTATTTGCATGGCATTTTTCCAATTTTTTTTTTTTATTTGCTTCTTCAAAAATTTGGGGTTCAATTTTGTACAATGTCATTAAGGCAAAATATGTGTGTTGACTTCTAGTCATCTTAGGAAGAGAAGGTTCTAGATTTAAATCTTGAATTAAGTATTAAAACCACTTAGGTCTTTTAGAAGATGTATCGAGATAATCATTAAAGGTTAATTGATTATTTTCTTCATAATTTGATGTTTCAACAATATTATTGATAGAGTTAGGCAAGGGGGATTATAAGATGTGAATATCTGAACTTAGAAAAATATCTCTTTGAGGGATCATAAAGTCTAACTCCTTTTGTATTTATCCCATACCGAACAAATATACATTGAGTAGATGTGGAGTCAAGTTTTTGTCTCTTTTTTTTAAGCATATGAACATATATAAGACTCCCAAACATTATTATAAGATGAGAGATATAAGGTTTTTGATTTGATCATTTTTTTAAGGGAGTTGAAAGATGTAAATATTTTGTAGGAACTCTATTTAAAATATATTTGGTTGCATTCATAGCTTCAACCCAAAGAAATTTTGGTGTATTAGAAGAGTGCATCATAAATCTAACCATTTCTAAGATGTTTCAGTTTTTCCTTTCAGCTACCCCATTTTGTTGGGGAGAATAAGGACATGTTTGTTATCTTTGTATCCCACATATTATACAAAATTTGTCACAGTCTTGGCTAATGTATTCCATTCCATTACCCATTCTAAAAAATTATTTTGTCATTAGATTGATTTTCAACTAGATTTTTGAATTCCTTGAATTTAGAGAGAACTTCATCTTTATTTTTAAGGTAGTATCCCCAAATCATTCTAGAACAATCATCAATAAATTTAAAAGCATAAAGGGACCCTTTAAGAGAAGGAACTTGAAATGACCCCATTGGATCACTAGAAGTAATCCTAAGGCTTTTTATTGGATTTGATTATGATTCTCATTAAAGGGTTGTATATGTTGTTTACCTAAGAGGCAACCTTTACAACCTTCTAATTTGTTTTCAATCCTTGGCAATCCAATTACAAGATTATGACAAGACATTTCATTTAAGCTCCTAATATTAAGATGTCCTAATATTTCATACCATAATTATGTTTCATTTTTTATTTGTGTAGATAAGTAATTTTTTAAAAGCCCATCTTTTTTAATACCTCCTACAACAATGGTTTTAGTTTGATCTTTAATGTACTATTTATCTTTAGAGAAATTTTAAAATTATCTTGGGTAAGTTGAGAACATGATAAGAATTTTTTTCTTAAATTTGGAACAAATAATGCATGTCCAATGATATCATTAA
Source organism: Cryptomeria japonica (assembly GCF_030272615.1). Lineage (NCBI taxonomy): Eukaryota > Viridiplantae > Streptophyta > Pinopsida > Cupressales > Cupressaceae > Cryptomeria > Cryptomeria japonica. Next base: position 465,666,966 of record NC_081407.1, read on the forward strand.
AAATTCTAAATTGATCCATTCCTTCAGCTTGCTTTAATCATTGAATTATCTACTAAATATATATTTTCATTACAAGGTTCCACATCAAATAAAACATCATACATGTATGTCATATGTCTAGATGCTCCACTGTCAAGAATTCATTCATCATTAGTTGTTGCACACGAAAAACACTTTAATTGGTTGGTTTCGCTAATTATGTGATTTCTTTTAGAATGGGGAAATGATTTGGAGATATTATCTTGATTTTTTTATTATTGTGTGTATATAGGATTTGTTATTATTTTTTTGTTGACATAAAAGAGCTTCTGAGGCTTTCTCTTTAGAATCAAAGTGTGACATTACTTGAGCTTCTGAGCTTTTGAGTGTTAATAAATCAGGAAGGTCATCTTCATTTTGATACTTAGAGTTCAAAATAGAAATAAAATTTATAAATCTCTCTTAGATGTTTATTTGTATTATAAAATATAAAAAAAAATGATTAGATCACATTTGCATCCGTCCAATTGAGATTTAATATTTTTTATCTTGGCAATAGTTTATTACTTTTTCATCCTCTTTCATGGGAGTTGTAAATAATTCTAAAATTAATTTAATTATTTTTGAAAGCCTATATCCTTCATGCATAGATTTTAACAATTTCCAAGCTTAAATTCATCTCATACACTTCTTAATAAAAATGACAATGCTTCTTGTCATCTATTATTAAAAGAACTTATAAGATCAAAGTTAATATTTCTATCTGTAGGTTGTTTTTCCTTACCATCCACAATTTTCCATAACTTCCTGACCATGAAATTTGTGTTTATTGGGATCTTCCATACAAAGTAATGACCATGAATTATGCCTTTATTGGGAACTTCCATACGGAGTAATTAGTTACAGATAGCATGTGAGTTTTATCAATTGTGAAGTCATGTGAGCCCATTTGAAGAATTTGTAAAAACAATAACCTGGTGATGAGTTTTGATAAAAAAATCTATTACCACCTTATTTTTAATTATATATATATATATGAATATCAAAATAAATTAAAAAATAAAAGATAACAATTTAATATTATATATGTACTTTTTAACCTTTTTAATAAGAGAACAAAATCTCTCTACGTAAAAGGAAGGTTTTTTAACTTCATAGTGAAAAAATTAATTTTTAAAAAAAAAGGTTTAAACTAATAGGAGAGAGGAGCCAATATGTGTGCGGGATCCTAAACATGTTATAGTACGTGGGTGGTTAGGGTCCCACTAAGGCGCACCTGATCTCCCAGTTTGTGTCCCCTTTTTGACCAATAATCAATTTATATAAACGCGGTTATGAATCAACATTAATTTGGCCGCATTCCAATTAATCTTTGATTGAAATATATACATTAGATGAAAACATTAAGTACCAAACAAATAAGTCAAACAAGTACAACTATTTCATTAACCAGTTATTCGTAAAAATGACAGATTCTAACGTGCACATCAGTGGGCCCCATACAAAACTTATGTGTGCCCGCATGAACAAAATGTAAGGATATGATTTATGCTCATCTGATGCATGCCACCCTACTTATAAACCAAAGTCCCAAAAATAGATGGCCACATAAAAGACCATTGACACAAAATAGGGCCACCATAAGTAACTACACCCTACAACTAAGACCATGTATGCCTACAATTAGATGTCCAAGTCCACACATTTTTGGGCCCTCTTTCCCATCTATTCAACTCTACAACACATCAACTAGTCACCTCAATGCACATATATTGGTCACTTAACCACCTCTCCCACTTGCATCCACAATAAAAATTGTAGACGACCACCATTTTCCATTAAATACCAACCAACTCAGACATAAATGGCGATATCAAATGGGCACTGTAAATGCAATCAAGATTCAAAATTAGAAATGGCAAGAGTACAGACATTAAAGAGGCCACACAAACAAGTATTACGATTAAATCATACAAAGAGCAATGAAATTATATCATTTGAGTCACAAAGAAGACACAAAAGGCATCAAAGAGGAGTAGGAAGACACAGAAGGCATCGAATAATTCAAAGAAAACACAACAAGTATCCAAGTATTTATCTTCTTCCAATTTATAACTACTCTTATTGTTAAACATTTTCTTACCCCTTAAACCCTTACTGTTTTACATCGTCATGGTTGATTTTTTGCTTCATTTTATTTTTCTTTATTTAGTTCCCTTCATCCATTACTTACTATTTCACTTAACTAATTACAGTATTCATTTTTCTTACTTACCCATGGTTTATTTAGTGCCTTAAACCCTTGTTGTTCCAAGGAAATGTTCATGTGAAATGTTATATTAATTTTTCTAAACCCTAACTATTTTCAACTTTTGATTTTCTTTCCTATACATTTATTTCATGTTCCATTGTTTCCTTCAATTTTATTTCATGTACAATTTATGCTTACCCAAGTTATTGTTTTACATTCTAATAATTTATTTAGTTCCCTTCACCCAATACTTACTTGTTGGTATAAATAAATATTCATTATGGATATTATTACACTTTACTTAAGTTAACTTAGGATAATGCATCTCTTCGTAGTTTGGATTTTAGACACTTAGGGAAGTGTGCACATAGGGATAGAGCTTGTAGGAGAAATTCTACCTTTTGTGGTCTTGTTTTGTTGTTACACTCCACATTCGATGGGTCATCCACCTCTTGTGGAATATTATATTATTTCTCCTACCTACCCCTAGTATTTCTTACCTACCCTTGTTTCTCATTGAGCCACATGTCATTATTGTGTGCTCGTACATCCATATGGCCTTGCCTATATAAGCAGGCCTATATTCATTGTATGCGAATCCAGTTGATCATTTTCATATTGATGAGAATACAGTTTGTTCTTGTCATTCTTTTGTCTCTATTTTTATACTTTTCATTGTGCCCTTGATCTTGGCAAAATCTCACATGGTATCAGAGCCATTGGGGCTTCATTGATTGGTTTTTGGAGGCATCTTGGAGCGTTTTCGACCTCACCATTGCGTCCGGGAGGCCATTTCCATAAAAATCGATTATAAATTCGACCTATTTTGGCAAAAATTGATTTTTGGGTGTGGAGGAAATTTTTTGCCCAATTCGGGCGGTACGGTATGGAATTTTCGGATTTTTTTCAAAAAAAAAAAAATTCTGAAAATTATTTTTCAGTTTGAAATTTTTTTTTGAAATTATTTTTGGGATCCGTACCTTCTGCCCAGTCAGCAGTGCACAGTCAACGCCCAGTCAACAACACCCAGTCAGTGCCCAATCGGTGCCTAGTCAGTATTTTCTTTGGAAATTTTTAGACCCCTCTCTGTTGAGTAGTTTGGATTTTTGGGTCAACTTTGGAGGCCCATAACTTGCTCAATTTTGCTCCTTTTTGGGTGCAATTTTTTTTGATTTGGGCTAATTTTTTGTGCTCTTCGCAGTGGTGTGGTTATTTTATGGTTTTTGTACACAAGGTTTTCAGAATTTTCAGATTCTCTCAGCTGTACCGGTCCAATCCTCAATTCTGCAACTTCAAAGGCCTTGTTTGAGCTCATACGACCTCCTTTTCAGGTGTCATTTTTTTTTGAAAGTGCATTTTTTTTCATCTACTTTCATAATCTATGATCAGCTGTACTTGTAAATTGCTTGGATCTTATTTTAGATCTCTTGCATTATTAGTTTGAGTCTCTTTTTGGCCTTATTGAGGCAGTTGTAAAATTGAAATCAGAAGTCCACTTTGCCATTTTTTGCAAGTGGCCCATTGTACATGCACTAAGTATAAAGTGCCAAATCATCACTTTTGGGGGGGGGGTTCTTTGATTGAGTGAATTTGGGGGGGGTGTCTTGTGTGATTGTGCCTCTCTTTCCTTGTGCTCTTTCATTTTTGTTGCAATGAGTACTCATAAATTCCCACCTTTAACTCCACATAATTATGCATCATGGAAAATTAAAGTATGGAGCAAATTAATGGAAAAAGGTCTCACGCATTACATAGATGGAACAATAGCAGCAGCACCTGATCCTAAGGCTGATCCTAATGCTCAATTAGAATGGCTCAGTAAGAATTGCATGGCTCTTGGAACTTTGCGCAAGTATGTATCAAATGACCTCATCTTTCATATTGAAAAGTGTACTACAATCAAAGATGCTTGGGATATGTTTCAGAAATTGTATGGTCAAGTTGATGAAATCAGAGGTTATAAGATTGACAATGAGCTCACCAACTTGGATCCCAAGAGTTTTGATACAATCCAAGATTATGTCACCAAAGCAAATGAGCTAAGAGAAAAGATTAAGGATTGTGGAATTGACAAAAAGGATGCTCAGTTGATATTCAACTTGTTGGACAAGCTTGCACCAGAATATGTAGCATTTGTGTCTAGCTTCCAAACTCATCGTTTGATAGTGGGGAGTTCCTATGTTATGCCTTCATTTGATGCTTTCACAGAAATGTTGATATTGGAACAATCTAAGTTGTTGAACATGGGGTTTATCAAGTCTTCAAAGTCCAAGGCTTTTGTGACTAATCAAGGGAATCAAGGAAGTCAAGGCAAAGATTCCAACAAGAAGAAGAAGCAATCTAAGTCACAGCCACAATAGGAAAAAGGACAATCATCCTCTCCATCACAAGGCAATTTTTCATCCTCTTCCAAGAAGGGGACACCACCTAAGAAGGATAAGCCATTTTGTGCATATTGCAAGAAGTATGGTCATGATGAGCATCGATGTCACACAAAGCAAGTTGATGAGTTAACTAATCTTCTTAAGAAAAACAACATCAACTTGCCATCCCCCTACACAAAGAAGGATTCATCTCCTTCCTCTTCCTCATAGTCTAAGGGAAAAGGGCAAGCATTTGTGGCTACAACAAGTTCTTCACAGTAGTGGATACTTGACTCAGGTGCCTCATATCACATGGGTTCTACAAAGGAGCAGTTTTCTTCATTGGAGCCATTTAAGGTACCTCACATTTACATAGGTGATGATACACAAGTAGAGGTTGAAGGGAAAGGTTCAGTTGACATGGCTGATGGAACATTTGAGAATGTTCTCTATGTTCCTAACTTGTCTACCAACCTTCTCTCTATCTACCAAATCACTCACTATGGGAATGGGAAAAAGGTTGAGTTTACACCAGATTCAGTTGTGGTAAAGGAACTTGATAGTGATGCCTTGGTAGCAGTGGGACAAGTCAATGACAACTCAAGGCTTTATTTATTCTCCCACTTTGTGCCAAGTTCACCTTCTAGGTCCTTGCTTACTCATTCAAATTCAGAAAGTAAGCTATGGCATCAGCAGTTTGGTCACCTCAACTACCGCTATCTTTAGCAGCTCAGCACTAAAGACATGGTCACAGGTCTACCTCAAATCAATTTTTCAGAGGGTGTATGTTCAGGTTGTTCCATGGGCAAGCATCCCGAGGAAAATTTTGATAAAGGGAAAGCTTGGAGAGCTTTGGAAGTTCTTCAACTTGTTCACAGCGATGTAGCAAGTCCATTTCCAGCACCTTCATTTAGTAAGGCCCGCTATGTCCTCACCTTCATTGATGACTACTCCCACTTCACTTGGGTCTACTTTCTTATTCATAAGAGTGAAGTATTTGACAGATTTCAGGACTTCAAGACTTGTGTGGAGAAGCAATCCAGGAAAGTGGTGAAGATTCTTCTCACAGATAATGGAAGGGAATATCTGAACAAGAGACTTGAGGATTTTTGTACATTTGAGGGGATTGATCTTCAACATTATGTCGCATGCACTCCACAGCAGAACGGAGTTGCAGAATGCAAGAATAGAACTCTCAAAGAAATGGCTAGTTGCATGATTCATGCACGTTCTCTTGATCTCGCTTTTTGGGCAGAGGCTATCAGTTGTGCCACACACATCCAGAATCGGGTTCCTCACAAAGCTTTGCAAGGTATTACTCCTTTTGAGGCTTGGGCTGGTAGGAAACTGATTGTGAGACATTTCAGAGTCTTTGGGTATCCAGCATGGGCTCGCATACCTCCGCAGAAATGCAAGGCATTGGAACCACTGAGTTGACCTTGCATATTTGTTGGATATCCCGAGGATGTTAAGGCATATAGATTGATGGATCTTGAGACACATGAGGTGTTCATTGAGAGGAGTGTTCACTTTGAGGAAAGCTCTCCTAGCTTAGCCTCTCTACCTCCTCCACCTTACTCCATTATGGATAGTGATGCTAGTGATTCAGATGATGAGACTCCTTCAACTCTAACTCACAGGGTTACACCTGCATAGGGTCCACTTGTAGTTGAGGAGCCTCATTCTCCACCTCCACCTAGACCTCATTGGTCTTGACAGACACTTGAGTCTGCGGGTTCTCTTATTAGGGATCCTTCAGATACACGGAGAACTCGATCACAACATTAGGATCTTCCACATGCATTCATTGCTACCGCTTCCAATCCACAGACATTTCAGGAAGCATCAGGGGTTCCTGAGTGGGACCAAGCTATGGAGGAAGAGCATAGTTCCTTGATGAGGAACAACACATGGGATTTTGTCCATCTCCCTAAGGGGAGAAAGATGGTTCAATGTAAGTGGATCTATCGAACCAAGTTTGTAGTGGATGGTAGTATGGATAAGTACAAGGCTTGACTTGTTGCGAAAGGTTTCTCCTAGGTTGCAGGTGTTGACTATACTGAGACCTTTGCACCCGTAGCCAAGATGAACTCCATTCGCTTGACACTTGCTATTGTTGCAGCTCATGGTTGGGTTATACATCAGATGGATGTGAAGAGTACTTTTCTTCATGGTGATCTTGATGAGGAGATTTATATGGAGCAGCCATAGGGTTTCATCTAGGATACTTTCTTAGTTTGCAGACTAAGGAAATCTCTCTATGGCCTTAAGTAGGCCCCCAAGGCTTGGTACGCCAAGATGGATTCCTTTCTTCTCTCCGCAGGGTTTACCAGGTGTCATTCCGATCTTAATGTCTACATTTTGCGACAGGATGACTCTCACTTGATACTTGTGCTCTATGTTGATGACTTGATCATTACAGGGAGTACCACATCCATCATTAGCAAGGTCAAATCGGCTTTGCATGACAGATTTGCTATGACTGACTTGGGTCTTTTGCACTACTTTCTCGGGATAGAGATTTCACAGTCACCTTTCGGGATTACACTATCGCAGCCCAAGTATGCTCTTGATCTACTTGCACGCTTTCATATGGCTGATTGTAAGCCTACACCAACTCCCTTTCTTTCAGGAGTCAAGCTTGAGGCTCGGTGTTCTTCTCCACCAGTTGATGCCACTTTGTATCTTCAGCTTGTGGGTAGTCTCATCTACTTGACCCATACACACCCTGATATTTCATTTGCAGTTGGCATGGTTTCCCACTTCATGCAAGAACCACATGAGCTTCATTGGAAAGTCACCAAACGCATCCTTCATTACATCCACGATACACATCACTATGGGATTCACTATGCAATAGGCATAGGACTTCGTCTGGTTGGTTACACAGACTTTGATTGGGCTGGCGATCTTGATGATCATAAGTCTACTTCCGGTTATAGTTTTCACCCTGGTTCAAGCCCCATTTGTTGGCAGAGCAAGAAGTAGCACGCTATTGCTCTTTCTTCAACTGAGGCTGAGTATCGAGGCGCTATTAATGCAGCGACTGAGACCATTTGGCTTCAGCAAATTCTCACAGAGTTTGGATTCACCACTCCACGGTCGATAGTTCTACATTGTGACAATCAGAGTGCTATTGCAATCTCAAAGAACCCGGTCCAGCACCAGCAGACCAAACACATCGAGATTCATATGCACTATATCCGAGAGCTTATTCAGGAGCAGGTCATTGATTTGCAATATTGTCCTATAGCGGAGCAGGTTGCAGACATATTCACCAAACCTTTCACCAAGAGTAAGTTCCAGCAGTTGCGAGCTCTCTGGGGGGTGCGGGATGTGTCATTAGGGGGGGTCAGCTGACTTCTCTTTCCTCTCTTATGGAGGGGACTTTTTCCTCTTTGAGGTTTTATCCTTCTTCTTTGAGAATCTTTTGTTCTTTCATCTCTCTTTTGGGGGGGAGTTTTTTCCCACTGGGTTTTCTCCTTTTCTCCATTTGTGAGAGATTGCATTGCATGGTTTTCCTTGCATTTTCATATTGTACATGGGTACCTATCATGGCCTAGAAGCTGGGACCCATCTTGCATTGTTGACTTGAGTCTTCCTTCCCCTAAGTTGTACTTAAGGTGGGGTGTTGGTGTAAATAAATATTCATTATGGATATTATTACACTTTACTTAAGTTAACTTAGGATAATGCATCTCTTCGTAGTTTGGATTTTAGACACTTAGGGAAGTGTGCACATAGGGATAGAGCTTGTAGGAGAAATTCCACCTTTTGTGGTCTTGTTTTGTTGTTACACTCCACATTCGATGGGTCATCCACCTCTTGTGGAATATTATATTATTTCTCCTACCTACCCCTAGTATTTCTTACCTACCCTTGTTTCTCATTGAGCCACATGTCATGATTGTGTGCTCGTACATCCATATGGCCTTGCCTATATAAGTAGGCCTATATTCATTGTATGCAAATCCAATTGATCATTTTCATATTGATGAGAATACAGTTTGTTCTTGTCATTCTTTTGTCTCTATTTTTATACTTTTCATTGTGCCCTTGATCTTGGCAAAATCTCACATTACTATTTCATTTTCTTCCCTTCAGCTTAACAAATTAATGCCTTCATTTTCTTAATTGGTCATGGTTTATTTAGTGCATTTAACATTCACTATTTCATTTTATTAAATCCTATGTATGTTCATTATATTTTATGTTCTCAATTTGTCCTTACTGTTTCCATCATTTCATGTTTTGATGTTCATTCAAATATGTTCATTTGATGTTTTATTGTTTCCTTCCTCTTCATTTCCTTTTCAGTTTTACAAACCCTTACATTTTTACAACCTCATATTTATTGACATCCTTCATCCCTTTCTGTTTCATTCCCTTAACATTTTACAATCTCCATTTTCTTACATAGTCATGGCTTATTTTCTTACTCACTCTTTCAGTGAAATGTCAGCTTTATTATTTCCTTCATGTTCAATTTATTTTTCAATTCTCTAAACCCTTACCGTTTTCATGTTTTGATGTTCATTCCAATATGTCCCTTTGACGTTCTCTTGTTTCCTTCCTGTTCATTTCCTTTCCAAATTTACAAACCCTTATTGTTTTACATCCTCATTGTTTATTGACATCCTTCGTCTGTTTCTATTTCATGCCCTCAACATTTTGTAGTCTCCATTTTCTAGCTGAGTCGTGGATTATTTTCTTACTCTTTCAACAAAATTTCAGTATTTTTGTTTCCTTCATGTTCAGTTTATTTTCAATTATCTATCCCCTTAATGTTTTCAGGTTTACATATTCATTCCATTTTTATATATGTTCTATTGTTTCCTTTATAGTATTTAAAACCCTTACCATTTTGCATCCTCGTGGTTTATCTGCCTCTTTCATCCCTTTCTATTTTACATGGTTTATAATTTATAGCAGGTACTCATAATCATTAATTGTGCCATTTCATAGTTACCCATACTCTACCATATTGTTTCTACTTATTGTCTACAGATGAAGAAGGGAGATAGAAGGATGAATCCTATTCTAAAGAAAAGAGCATCAAAAAGGTTGCCTAGCCATAAAAGAGGAGTCAAATTCCCCCTAAACACTAAAAATGTAGACCCAATAGTGACAAATCCACAACCTATAGCACTGGTAGGGGAGGCTATTCCATCTCAAGGGGAGGATATTCCATCTCAGAGGCCACCAATAGTTACTTGCCATAGAAGCGGTGGTCTACAAATGACATGAAAGGGGCACTAAAAGATGTCAAGGATAATGACATGACTATCAGGGCAACATCAAAAAATGGGGCATCCCAATAACCACACTATTGAAATGGTTAGGTGGTCCCAAAACCACCTCCAAGAAAGGTCCTCCAACAATCCTCACCAGTCATGAAGAGGATCAAATTTTTGAATGGTGCAAGGAGATGGCATTGGTTGGACATGGACTGGAGATTATCAATTTGAACATAGAGGTCACTCAAATTTGCGAAACTAGACCCAACCCTTTCAAGAATGGGCTTCCTAGGAAGTCTTGGTGGTCAGGTTTTAAGGGCTGACATCTGGAACACACTTTGCAGACTATTGAAGGGCTAGACAAAGATATGGCACTAAACCTTAGACATGTTGTTGTCTCTACTTTCTATGAGACACTGTCAAAAGCATGTTCTACAAATCCATATGGTCCTACTCACATATGGAATTGTGATGAAATAGGTGTCCAAGTGGGAAGAAATGGGGCCATGAGGGTGTTGGCTAGAAGAGGAAGGAAGAGTGTCTCCTACATCATTCCTAAGAGTCAAGAATGGATCACCATTCTATGTTGTGTTAATTCTACTAGCCAAAAAACTCCAGGCTTCTACTTTTTTAAGGGGAAGAGGCAGTTACAAAATTACATCTCAGTGTGAACCAAACACTTGCATGGCAACTCAGCCACATGCTTGGATGGCAAAGGATCTCTTCCTCAATTAGCTGCACCATTTTGCACGCTTTATTCCAAGAGGTGGACCTCAACCACCAACAAGAACTTGCACATCTTTGATGGTCATGGCAGTCACGTTCCACTCATAACCATCCACGAGGCAAGAATGATAGGCATTGATCTACTAACATTACCGGCTCACATATCTCATATACTTCAGCCCCTCGATGCCAACATCTTTTCTCATTTAAAAATATACTTCAAATATGAATGAGCTTCATGGCTGGCAAGATTCCCCAATGTGGAAATCAAGAGCGCAAAACTTGCTAAACAAGGCAACAAATCATTGTCAAAAGCACTGACGGTCTCATACAATGCAGGTATCAAGAGGACTGGGTTATGGCCCCTCAATCCCCATGCACTCATTGAGGACATGTATCCCAACAACATGTTCAAAATTAATGATGGTGAGGAAGCTTTTGCAATGCAAAACATACTTATCCTATCAGGCGTTGCTATTTCAACAGAAGAGGTTGTAGAAAACATTTCTCGCAACTCTCAAACTGGATCAAATGTACAAACAGACACCAATGAACCACCTCAACAAATGGTTGAAAGTTAGGTTGACAATAGTGGGGACGATCTTAGTCTTCCCTCTGAGCCAATACCACCTTCTTGGGTAGTAGAAGGGGCCATGAATCTAGGTATTGACATTGAGGGCAAGAACAAACAAGGGACTTTTAGTTTCCCATCACCACCACCAACCCTACCATCTCAGTTGGTGCATTACTATGTTGATTGTGCATTTGATGCAGAATGTACACAAGAAATAGAAGTAGATGCCAATGGTGTGGAGGCCAACATAGACTCCCAAGATAATGACACATAACCTTCTCAATCAAACCCATTAATCAACGGATTCTTAAAACTCCTCGTGCATACTGTCAACCAAAAACGTCGGAAGGGGGTTGATAATGGTATCTGGTTGAGCCACCAATCTCAGCTATTAACATCAGATGACTACATGAACCTTTCAATGGCACAAGAGCAGAGGAAGAAAGAGATTGAGGATATCAAAATCCAAAAGAAAGAACAAAGTAAGGAGAATAAGGCAACTTGTCTTTTAGCAAAGGAACATAAGGAGCATGACAGAATAGAAAGAAAAATTGCACATATAAATGTGTATGTATGTGAAATTAAATAAACAATGAGGATGTAAAGCAGTAAGGTTCTCTAAATTTGTGTGTTCTTGTGGACCTTTCAAGATAGGGTGTGCACATAAAGGCTCCCGACTCATACTATGATAATAAGTACATGTATATATGTTCACAAGTACACATATATATGTATATCAATGCTATATACACACACATATACAAATACAAATATATGTGCATGTATATGTACATGTATAGTTAATGTCACCTTTCAAGTAAGACTGTTGACAAACAAACAATATTTGCCACTGCAAGGAAGTGTGAAGTCATGTTTGTATATATGGCTACAAGGCGATTCATAGGTAATTATGAGAGCAAGATACCTCTAAACTTGATTTTTTTGGCCGTCCACTGGGACACCTAACTGGTCAACCTAAAAACATGATTTTTTTGCCTTGTTGGATGCATCCGCCATGTGTTTCGACCCAATTCGTCCTACGTGTAAAAAAAACCCCAAGTTGTGCGTTGACTAAAACGTCAAAGGCCCCACCTCAACAACTTACCCCTAATAATCCCCTAGCTAACAAAGTGGTAATGTGGCATCCAAACACATGGCCATCTTTATAAATAACATGAATTAGAATATGAATTACAATTGGAATTCCAATTACAATTGGAATTCTAATTACAAATGGAATTGGAAATTGAATATGGATTGGAATTTATACATGTACACACACACGTATATATATGCACATGTGTGTGGTATAGGTATGTGTGTGTGTCTATACACACACACACATATATATATGTGTGTGTGTGTGTTTGTATATATATGTGTATATATATACACACATAGACACATATATATTCCACACATGATAACATTTTCAATTTGCCATTACAACAGAATCGACAGTTTACAGTCAATCGGCGATGATGACATTTCCAAATGTAATTGAAGATAATGACCAGTGTCCAGAGAATCATAAATGATGATTTCCAATTTTGATACCATAGATAATCTAATTACATATTCACCTGTGACCATTTGCAATTCCAAAACACAATTCCAAGAGCAGATCCCATGAACCTCAAAATCAAACAAAAAAATAAGTTGAGATCAAAATGTAAACATGCACAAGTACATTGGGGAAAATAAGAATATATGACACCTAGGAAAATGAGAAGAATAAGGCATGATGGAAGGATAAAGTTGAAGTCCCCAAAAGGATAAGATTAGAAACAACAAATGAAAGACTGAAAATCCAACACGAAGATTTGAAAACAAATCCTGACTTAATACAATTTGAGATTTGTGTGGACAATGAATCAGAATGTTATCAATCCACATCATCTTTAGGTAAATATGCGAAAAAGGCAGGGGAGTGATGGCATGTCAATAAATTCAAAAGAAACAAGTAGAGAAAAAAAACATAAGATAAAGTAGGGGCAACTGTGAAGAAGCCCACACCACAAAAATGGTAGAAGTATTTGGGGTGAAGTGCATATGTGCATTGCGAGGGGTAACTAATGAGACCCTTGAAGAACAGGTGGAAATACTATTTCAGAAAGCAGAGGAGAAGGAGAAAACAATGATCAAGATTCTGGGACCGGATTTTTGGTCAAATGGGCATGTCCATGATGGCCAACACTATGAGATTCTATTTGATCCCATAGTTCAAATTCTGGGATATTCTCTGTATGCATATGGCATTTTCAACCGTATGGTTAGATAGGAAAATGTTGAGAGCATCAAGATGGCCTTGGAGACTTCAGAAACTGTCACTGAATTGGGTCTAATGGTGGGATATTTTGATCTCAATGTCGAAGGGAAAATAATAAAAATGTCAAAGGCTTGGAAGCTATTAAAAAATGGAGTGGCCAAAAAGTACATTATGGATGAGTTCGATGCTTTTATGCATGAAAACAAGGATGTACTCCCAGGATAAATGGTAGATAGGCTAAAAGAAATAAGGGACGGTATTAAATACCTCTTATCACTAAAATCCCCATATGTTGGACTATATGGTAGTTATATGTTTATGCTTGCAATATTAAGTGTAAGGCTTTGTAAACTGATATACTAATTGGCAATTATATGTTTATGCTTGTTGTAGTACCCCTACTCATTTGAACTCATTAGACTCATATTTTATTATTGTTTATTTTTAGTGGATACATTACCATGATGTGTTATTCCAATTTTTATGACATTATTTCATGCTTTATCTAGATATGAGATGAGTAATTTATTTGCAATATTTCAATACTTGTGATTTATGGCATTTTATGGATTATTGCTATATACTGACACTTTACTTTATCTATGCAATGTGGAATTATATGTTGTGTGTCTGCGAGTGTATTGGATGCAAGGGGATGATTTTCCTTCACTCATTTCGGTGAGACAGAGAACGTCGCGATTCTCCTTCATCGGTGTGTATGTCGTGTTTTCTATATTGTATATATATGCATGTGTGGTTCGGTGATGCAGGATATTGCAGGTACAAGTACTGGGTAGGTACGGGGTATCGTCTCCACCTGGCTTCACGGGTCTGAGTGTGCCTTATATTTTCCGATGGAAGTGGAGGAGATAGTAGTTGACCCTATTTTATTCAGTTACACTCGTGTGAGTGTCGTCAGTTGGTCGTCCTGTCAGTTTGTTCGACCTTCGCATTTTGTCGTTTGATCTTTTATGAGTATTTGTTTGAGGTTTGTTCAGTTGTGTGTTTAGTGGTTTTAATTAATTAATTAAATTTACGAATTTATCTCATAGTTGGTATTCTTGGGAATTATGTATTTTATGCATTGAGATTATAAATTTAGTTAATTAAAAAGAAGTTATTAAATTAAGTTGCAAGCTGCATGATATTATAAATATATTTTATTTAAATTTTAGTGAAAAAATAAATTAGATTAATTGTTTCCTAGAATTTTAAATAAATAAAAGAATAAATAAATAAACGAATAAAAGAATTAATTAGAATTAAAGTATTGCTTTAATTTTTTTATTTAGAAAATTATTAATTTGCATGAGAAAAGAAAAGAAAGAAAAATGTTTTTTAATTATTGCATGTTACCTTATCCTTGATTAGAAAATTAGAAAATAAAATAAAATTGTTTTTACACTAAATTTAGGTTTTTGGGGAAAAAGATATTCAACCTAGAATTTTAGTTTAAAAAGGGAAATAGGTCTTTATTTTAGAGATAGACAGGAAACAGGTCAGGAATTTAGGTGAAGAAATTTATTTGGAAGCTTGTTGAAGGATTGGTTCTCTTCTACAAAATTTCTTCCAGGAAAGCTATACCAGGTTGGGTGGCTTCTTTTGATTATTATTTTTTTTTAAATAGTTTTATTTCTTTTATCTTTCTGAATGATGTGTGTGTTAAGATGTTTGTCAAATCTAAAATTATGTCTGATTATTTCTTGTTCTTGGCTAAAGTCCATTCCTGAAGTTAATTTTTGGTTTATGGAAATAAGTTATTTTCTGGGTGTTTTTAGATTAAAATTTTGAGAAGATTTGGAAAAGTTATTTTCTGGGTGTTTTTAGATTAAAATTTTGAGAAGATTTGGAAAAGTTATTATGGCAAATTTTGCCAAGATTTTTGTTGTGCATGGAAAATTGCAAGATTTGGGAGGAATGGGGTTTACCAGAGAAATCATTCCCTCTTGTTTGATTTTGTTTCGATATTTTGCTATGGTTGTTCTGTCAATATTTGTACATATCTGTGTAATTATTTAGTTACTATGGTAATGAATTTAATTTTAATTAAATTTATTAGGTTATTAAAAGTTATGGAGAAATTGTTTTATTTTAGTATTTTGGAGAAAAACTGTATTAATTAGATTCTCTAGAAATAAATTTTATTGGAAATAAAATTTAATGTTTTTTTTAGGTTATTGGAATTTTAAAAAAAAATTAATTAATTAAAAAATAATAATAATAATAATAATTTAAAAAAATTAATTAAAAAAAAAATTAATAATAAAAAAATTAATAAAAAAATAAAAATTAAAAAATAAATTAATTAAAATAAAATAATATTATATATATATATATATATATATATATATATATATATATATATATATATATCTTCATTTTATTATATATTTTTAATGTGATATAATTATATGATATTATATTCGATGAGTATATATATTTATGTAAATTAATTATATTATTGTATATATATTTAATTTGAAATTTAAGTTAGATTATTGGTATAAGCTAATTGGATATATTTGTAAATTAATCATGAAAATATAATTAGGGGGTTAATTTTTATCTGATTTTATTTAACTTTATTGGACAAATGACAAAATCGATTTTTTTGTATTAATATAGTTGTATTTTCTTATTTTCTGGAAAATCTTTAATTGCAAGTTATTTATGCTTTTGGCTGTTTTAAGAAAAGATTGTCTGTATTAGGATCTTGTGTAATTGGTGTTTGCAATCAAACTTAATTTCATTGTAATTTTGGTTGAGTTGTCATTATGTCATATGTTGCTATATCTCCTTGGTCAGGTGTTGTTGTATAACCTTATTGATATGAGTCATTGTGTGTTTTCGTCCAAATGGTCAATTTTGGGTTAGTGATTGTGTAGCCTTCACCTGTGCTTTGTCAGGATTAGTTATGGTTGTTTGTCTCACCATAGAGTTCTCATAGAGAGACCTTTCCTGTTAGTGTCCTATGAGAGAGAGTGGCTTTCGAGCAGGGGTCGTGCCCGAAGTGGATGACAAGATAACCCGTCGAAAGTCAATTAAAAAGTGATAACCTAATAATTGATTAGGGGGTGGGTAGAATAAATATTAATTAAGATAATGTACCTCGTGCATAGGTGTAGTGCTTGTACAGGGCTCATAATGTTACGAGAAGGCTTGGAATGGCAAGCTTACCACCTTGTCTTCACGAAAGGATTGGTAGGGTCCGCATGAGACTTAGTTGGAATCGGAGGCTCGGGAGAGGTTACCAAGAGAAACCCAAGATGGGGTTCGGGACCTATGGAGGTTGTACCATGGTAACCATCAAGCTATGCGATGACACTCTCTCCTTAGAGTCACTAGTGTTTTGTGAGTTGAGTTACATGGATGTTTGCGAAGTCTTGTAGTCCTTTCGTACTTGTCTTACTTTGCTTGCTTGAGGGTTTTCTACTATCTCCTAGCATGGTGGTGGTTCCATTTCGGGATCACATGGTCGGGTGGTAGTGCCACTTCCCATTAGATGTTCTGGATTGTATCTTCAAGCGAGGAAAGGATTCGCTGGTGTTTCTTGGTCCGTGGTTCATGTACCAGCTCATATTCGAGATCACTGTTCAGTTGAGACCTTGTGGTCATTGTATCAGACTTTTATGTAACCTTCTTATTGTATCTTTGTATTTGTGGCATTTTTGGAAGCCATGTATTTATGGATATTGTAATAGTATGTCAGTGGAATGTATGTTAATTCAGTTGCTTTGATATTGTTTAAACGTTTTATGGAAATTGAATGCATTGGAATACTTTAATTTCTTCATTATGGAATTTAGATGTATGTGTAGTTTTGAACTTAAGCATTTACTTTATCTAATTAAATGGACAATTGGATTAACCATGGTGTTAAAATAATCTACGATTAGCCTTCATTGGTAACCCTTAGGAAATCATGTGTTAGTCTTTTGTTGTGTTATTAGTCGTACAATGGTTATAATTAATGCACTTAATCTTTAAAAAAAAATTATTTCACCCTTTAGTTGCCTAGTTGTGTTGTTTTCCTTTAGGGTTCCTGGTGGGGCATTACACTTGCAGTATTAATAGTTTATGAAGGCAATATTAACATTTTTCAGTTGATGTCATGTGTTGTGTTATTTCTATTAATTGAACATCAATCATCTAGATATCTAAGGCTTCAATATTATGTAATATAATGCTATATTTGACCATTGATGTTCAATTCTCATAGTTTTTTATGTAATGTTGAATATGAATACAATCATCTAGGTTAAATGTACACCATATTTCAACTGGCAAAAACCAATGTGTGAGTTCATATATGTCATTTTCTGTTAATTCCACATCACTTCTCTACTTATTAAAGGTTTTCATTTTATCCACTATATTAACAATGTGTGTCAGCTAATGTTCAATACTAACGTTGTCTTTTGGTAAGCTAAATATGAGTAGAATCTCATAGATTGAAATATAGAATGTGTTGTCATTACAAACAAACAAATTTTTTAGTTCCTAAGTTGTCCTATTTCTTCTAATTATGATTTATTGTTATATTTTTTAGTTCATGAGTTTTCATAACAATTAACCATAATAGTTAGCCATTATAACTTATAGCTCATATAGTCATTTTCATTTAACATTTTATTGTAATAGTTTACTTATATAATTGGCTTCATATAACATTTCACCATTTTTGGTTAACTATTATAATTTGGGTTAATATAATAGTCTACCGTTAGTATTTTTCATATTTATATAGCAATTTGCTATAATAGACAAAGTAAATTGTTATAGCATTTTGTCATACACGATGGCAAACTACCATAACAGTTTAATTTGTTGTAATAAGTTGTAATGTTTAACAAGAAATTAAACTGTACATAAAATTCAAATTTATTTGAACATAAATTTCCCAAATTAAAATTTGTGGTTGGTTGTTGTATTCGACCATTTCAAAAATATGCCAAATAGATACAAAAAATCTAAAAGATGTCATTTTTTAAAAAATATATTGAAATGAATCCCCTCTAGAGAGTCAAAGGATAATACCAAATTTATACATTTATACATATATTCCCAATTTAATACATTTGTGAATTATTAGAGAAGCTTGAACCGAAGACTACATTTCCCTTTTGGAGATATTTTTGTTCATGAACACATATTTTAGTATTCAAAAACACAAACCCTCAAAAAAAGTTTGACCAATATCGAAACATAACAGAGAAAACAAGAAAACGTTAAACATTATGCAACTTTATCTTTTACAGACAAAGAACCCACAAATATAGAGCACATTATAGATTACCATCGAAAAAATTTGCATTTGAGGCTACAACTAAAACCCTCTAAATTGAATAGCTGGTAATGGAAGGCCATAGTGAGGATTAATCGTCACTACAGTCGAATACAACAACAAACCACATAATGTACAACGAAGAAACACATATTTGAAAACAAGAAACCAAAGACCAAATAAACCCCATAAACCACAAAACAATACCACTAAATGGTCAATGGAAGGCCTTAGTGAGGATTAATCTTCACCTAGGTCAAAGATGATGAGCCAAAATCCACCCCTATGAGCACCACAACTGCGTACAAACCCTTCTGCAACTACCTACAAGGAGGGAAGTGGAGGAAGTAACCACACACTTGCAGGATTTACAATCCAAAACCCATCAAAAAATGTTTAGAGGAAAGTGTGTGTGCTTGGTTACCTCTAAACTTCCAAGCATGGGGAAACAAACACCAAAGAGTTGTGCCATTCCCTTCGTTGGAAATGTAGGGAGAGTGGTAGCCAACATCAATGAAGAGAGCAGAGTCATAGCCAAGGCGAGCATGTTCCACTATGTGGGTGAGCACGTTCTGGTATGTAATGTCTCGAAGACTCAAGAAGAAGCAAGAGAAAACTAAAGGAAATATGGCAAGGAAGGGCGTCAAAACAGGTGCATTCAATGCCTTTGTGATCAAGAAATCCAAGCTATGCAGTGGCAGTAAGGAGAAGCAACATGAAGTTAATGAGAGTGGGAGAACGAATGTAGGGTGGCAGCGGGTAACAAACATAGACAAGTTGGTGAATAAGGTGGTCATGTGATTGGATGCCATAGGACCACCATGTCAGCTATGGGATACTTTAAGGACAACTTGTTGAGGTGGGGCCTCTGACGTTTTGATCGGCGCACAATTTGGGGGGGTCTTTTACATGTAGGATGAATCAAGTCAGAACACATGGAAGATGCGTCTGACAGGGAAAAAAACAATCTTTTTAGGTTGTGTCGAGGTGGGTGGCAAAAAAAATTAGTTTTAGGGTCCATGTGACAAGCCACATGGACCTCCGAAGTTAGGGTGCACACGTATTGGCACCTCTCCCTTGGTGAAAAAAAAAATTATCAAGCAAAAAAAAGATTAAAAATAATATGACTTAATTGTGAAAATCTAGAGTAAAAGAGATGAAAATGATATTTAATTTTATAGTGAGTAAATTGTATTCTATGTATGTTATTTATTATTTCCAAACTATTAACTTCTATAGTTTTAATAACCTTATGAAATAGTTTGGATCTAAATTATTTTGGTTATATGTTTATTTTATATTTTAAATATTTTTTATTGAAGTCACATACAAAGAACTAAAATAAATAAATAAAAAGAATTTTAAAATGTAAGCTAGATAAATATTTGATTACATTTTAATAGTAATCATTATATATTTCCCTACAATGATTATCAAATGTTAAAGTGTCCTTTATATCTTTTCCTATAATGATCATCAAATGTTAAATTCTGGTTCATCTCTTTTTTTGCGCAATGATCAAATATTAAATTATTCTTAAAAAAATGATAACACTTTAAATTGGTTTTGATACCATGTTTGAACAAGTAAAATATTTAAACTATGACAATGAAATAATTAAGTTAAATAATTTTAAGAATGCAAATTATAGAAATATTAGAAACAACAACGAATTTACACAACACATGAATTTACGTGGGGGAAGCCATTACTAGTTAAAAAAACCCATAAATATAGCATCAACACACCTGGGGAGACTTCTCTTCAAACTTTCACATGCCTTTGGAAAAATTTGCTCCAAATTCAATAATATTTCACCACACCCAAAATGGTGAGGAATCCTCCCTTAAATATAGAGATAAAGATTGGTAAAATACCCAAAAGGGTAGTTACCCTACCTTTTCAATAACAATCTTGTTTACAATTAATAAATAAAGAACTTTCAATACTTCTTAAATTTATTAATTACTCATAAGAAATGTGAAATATTTTTCAAGCATTATGATAAGAACATTATATATTATAAGGGTTTGATCCCTCATAATATTATGTTCTAGCATATACTGTTGTGCATGTTTACACTCCAAAAAATTACCACCATAAAAATATTGGAAAACCATAAAAAGAAGACATTAAATAAGTTGAATGCAAAGTATAATAACCATCAAATACACTCTTTGTGTTAAGGAAAGTTGAATATGGACTTAGTTTTTTCTTGCATGTGTCTCTTATTCTCCTATGCTAAAGTTGTCATATCACTTCTTTTCTTTAAAGTCCAATTTTGTTGGAATTTTCAAATTTATTTGATTGAATATAACTATAATGGATGACTTATCTAGCATAAATGACTAATTACTACATAAAAATTATTGACTTCATCTCGCTTCAACTTTGGATGAAGTTGCATATATTGACAATAAAATGCAACGTAGAGACATGTTTTGATCATGAACCTCAATTTTGTTAATAATTGTTTCTATTATGGTGGTACTTGGGCATGGAAAGTCCTTCATTAGCTAACATTTTCACTCAATTGATTTTTGCAAATAAAGGTCTGTTGACAAGTTTTCTTTCACCTCAAAAAACAATTCCAATGGATTTAGTAAAGTTTTTTTTGTTTTGTATCGTAGAATATTTGATCTCAACACCATCTAAGTGCCTACAACATGGACTTCGCCATTAAAACAAGTGCCTTTTGGCAACATAGTAAAGGTAACATCACCATGAACCAATCCAATAAGAATTTCATTTTCCTTATAAGGCATTAATTATATGCTTGAAATCATTTACTACTACCTATGTTTTTACCTTGCTTTAAGGAACAATAACTACATAAGAAAAGGCCAGCCCTATTTTATCTAGCACTAAAGGACAATACTAAAGATTCCAACAAAATAATATAATTGAAAATGTTAACTAGGGTGCTATAGCTATAGATTAAAATCTTACATTCGATGGAAGGGGCAAGCAAATAGAGAAAATTTCAAACAAAAAGACTGTGTTGGAAATGACATTCAACATATTTGAAGAGACAAATTTACTTGGTTTAGAGACTTCAAGAGTTTTGTCATTGAAATATTACTTTGCATAGATGGACAATGTCATAAAATTTGACATTTATTTTCCAAATCACCCATGTGATTATGTTGTATGTGGTAGGTGCACTTGTAAGCTTTTGTTTTGGAAAATTTTGGTAAGGGTATGTGGGATAAAGTGCTAGGGTGAAAAAAGAGATATTATCTTGAGAAATTCAACTCTATTTGTGATCATCAACAAAAAAGGTACAATCTAATGATAAGATTCTGGAGTGAGGGTATTTTTTGAAAGGAATAGCTAGTTCTTTCAAGGAATTATTATCCATAGACCAAATGGCTGGTGCTAGGAAGAGGTTGGTCTTTGCTAGGATCTATGTAAGTGTTGTTCAATATATTGATCTCCCTTCTTTGATTGAGATTATTTCTAAGTTAGGGAAATGGGTTCAACCGGTTCAGTTTGAAATGCTCCCTTTTGTTTGTTTTAACTACAAAAAGTCAGGCCATTGGGCAAACCACTACCCACTTAATGCTAACAAATCTAATGGAAAGACAAAGAAATTTTGGAAGACTAAAAAGGATTTTCCAAAAGGAAATAGTCCTAATGAAAATGATGCCAATGTGGGTTCAAAGGAAGGCCAACAATCTACCCCTGAGGGCGAAGTCTTCCAAAAGATGCCAGAGAAAGATGGTGAGCGCAAAGAAAAAGAATCAAAATAGAAGGAGAATGAAAAAGGTGAAGATAATGATAGAGGGCCAACGCATCATGATGAGAGAATCCCTTGTGTTGTTGGAAAAAAGGATAATATTTCATAGATTCCTATTAATAATATCTATGAACCCCCCAATCCATCTTTGGAGAAAGAAGTAATCTTTGAATCCCCTCTTCTATCTCTAGAGAAAGTTGTAAACAGTCAGACTGACTCATTTGTCTCTGCTAGTTGTGTGAAGTCCACATTCCCTAATGTTGATTAGGAGTGCTTGGGAAATGGATCCCTACCCGCATGTGAAGAGAAATGCCAAAACTTAATATTGGAAAAGGGCATATATGGACAACAAATAAAGAAAAACTATGATTCAAGAAAAGAGACCGTGAGTGTTGACGAAACTAATCTTGATGAAGATAGCGGGTATACTAAAGTCACCAGAAAGAAGAAGAGTACTAAGAAAAATATAGCTCCTGGGATGTCTACTAGAAACAGGGCTAGAGCTTATGTCGGGATGAGAAGGAGTGTTGGAAGAAAGTCCTCAAGATGGCACAGGGAGCAGGATAGCAGTCAAGATATTGCAGATGGGATACAATGCACTATCCCTGATATTTGTAAGAATCTTACCCGTTCAAAGCAATGAAGATAATATCATGGAACATGAGGGGGCTAGATAGCTCTCATAAACAAGAAATTTTGTGTAACCTTGTTAGAGATCACAAACCAGATAGTCTTAGTCCAAGAATCTAAAATGCCTAAAGATAGAGTTGAAAAATTGAAATTCTTCACCTCTTGTGGGGTTAATGATAATAGTTCTAATGGTGCCTCTGGAGGAATTGCCTCATTTTGGAATCTTAATTTTATTAGTGGTTCTTTGGTTTGGGAAGATTCTAATCATGTTGCTAATAAATTTCATCATGTTAGAGGTAATTTCAGTTGGATCCTCTCAAATATCTATGTCCCAAATAGTAAGTTTGCAAGAAGAAGATTTTGGAAGTCCCTAGTGGAATTTAGAGCCAAATTTCTGAATGATGTCTGGATAGTCATGGGTCATTTCAATACCCCGATTAATTATTCTAAAAAATTTTGTTGATCCCAAGTACAGATGGATAGTAAACTGGATCTTATGGAGTTTATAAATAATAATGGTCTGATTGATATGAATCTCAAAGGTGCCTCCTTCACCTGGACAAACCAAAGAGTTGGTAATGACCTTATTCAGGTCAAACTTGATCGTACTCTTGTCTCTAATGAATGGGTTTGTAATTACTTGTTCTCTTTGTCTGCTCTTTCAAGAATTGGCTCTGATCACTTTCCTATCAGTTTTTTTGTTGTAATGCCCACCAAAATACCCAAGAGAAATAAACCAAAATATACTAACAAAAGGAGATAAAAAAAAAAATTCTTTAAGGTAACTATCACTTCTATGTTATCTCTAACATTCCATTAATGCAACATTACTACCAGTACTCATATATGCACCATTAACAATTTACATGAATGCATAAATCAACATGAACGTATCCATAGAATCATATTACTCAAGCGGAATGACCATTTAATCATTAACACAATCTCTATATAAACTCATACAATTCAAATCCATTCCCTAGGGTATCTCAACGCCATTACTTGACAAAATCCTAACACATCATATATCCATCTTAGAACATCATATTCTATTATCCATCTATCCATTTACTTTACATACAACTATAATAAATCCTTAACACATTTGAATAACTTAGTCACTTAGCGTACTCTTTAGATTCTCTTAGAAACTACCAAATCAAAAACTCCTAATATCCATTCTTTCATTCATCATAAAAGAATCATATTTTATATAGCCATTCTCTTCTATAGGACTAGATTATTATTTCAAGTTTCATTACATATCTCTCAAATAACTAGCTCATTTACCTAAGTAACATAATCCATTTCATCTAGATAACTTCCATTTCTTTTGAGAAAGATCTATAACAGCAACTACTATTCTTCCAACTTAATTTCCATAACATTATACATACAATCCCATCTTATAATTTCAATACAATACAAATGCATACATACTAACTCTTTCTTATCCACATAGAACTCATAATCTAATATTACATAACGAATACCCAATACATCAATGAATGTACAATGACGACTACTCCTAAACTACTATCTCATATTCCTTTTCAATTACATTTACAAATACACAAAAACACATGTCTCAAGAATACATAATCTCTTTTACATATAAAAACCATCATGATATTTCTTTCTAATCCAATTACATAGAAATCAGCTTCATAGAATATCCACATAATGAGGAATCCAAGAATCCAATCCGCACATGCTAACATCCTAGAAGAATATCCCAATACAAGAAGGCATCAAACCACCCGACCATGTGGAACCAAATAGGAACCACCCCCCATGCTAGGAGATGACATAAGGTTCCAACTCACACTCAAGACCTAAGCTAACACCTAGCAACCATAGGATACAACATGACAACACAAAAATCCAACATATGAATACAACATCAAATCACATCACATGGCTAAATCAAAGCAATCAACCTCCATAGGCATAATCAGAAAATCAAGGCAAATGGATAATGGACACATGCGGGGTAGAGTGTCATCACATGCTAACCTCATGTGGCATTTGTCTCCACCTTGGAGTCACACAAGGGAGAACATGTTACCACTCCAATGGTCTTCCCAATCTAAGATCCCAAATCCATCTCCTTGGGTCTGTCCAATTGGGGCATACAATCATCATATTCTTATTCCTGATTAGGTGAATTCCTAGTTACCCAAACCCTCTAATCAATTATTATTATTGTTATCACTTGAAATTACAACATAAACTTTTCATGTGGTTCCATCAAGTCTAGACCCCCTCCTAGAGGCCTAATGCTCAAGACCCTGGTCCACACATGAAAGAGCCCACTCTCCCTACCATGGACCAAAACCATATGGTGGTACATAACAAGTACATCACAATAACAACATGAAACTCATCAAGGAAAGCATCCAAAAGTCATTACAAATCTGATACAAACTTAATCATAAAGGATAGCTATAAACATACAAACAAATGTCATATAACAAGATTCATGCCATAAGCTCAAATAATCATAATGCAGCAATAAAGAGAGCCTCAAGAGTGATATAAACACATAAATAGGGCAAGAATATGAATCCAATGATACCACATAGTCCTCAACATCTAGGCACAACATAACCTCTCATTGGAGCTGCATATACTCATCCTCAACAGCAAGAGATGCATACATCTTGTTGGAGCAACATTCCATACCTCAACAAACAAGTGAAAAAATACATGCTAGAGCCTAAATTGGATTCAAATGCATAAAAAAGGAATAGCATAATTCCCAAAACATCAAATATGATAGTACAGAGCCTCTGGAGTCCAAATCCATCAAAGAAAGTCAACCGAGAAGTCAAAACCCAACCCATAAATTGTCTGATATTATTTTAGTGCTTTTGTTACTACTCTGGCACTATTGTCACCCAAAGTAGCACCTTTTTAGCCTGTTCTAAAGATTTTGTTACTTGGTTGCAACATTTATAAAACAAGAGAAAGAGTCAATCAAACTTGCCCAGATTCGGGCAGAGGCACAATAAAGGTCCGAAACTGACCCATAACACATAAAAGACCATCATAAAATCAGACTAGGGTTTACACAAGCCCAATGAGGTCATAAATCCAAGAATTTGATCACATCCGATGAATATATGCACAAAAATGTGTCGCAGAGATAACCATACAAATGCAGATCATAACATAAGGACTCCAAACATTATGAGATCCTAAAATAGGATAAACAAGGGAAAATAAAGCCTCAACAAGGTCCAAACAACACAATATACATCATACAAGAAATTAATTCAGACAAGAAGACATCTCCCATAACCATTTCCAGCAATACCCAAAAATGCAATCACAATTATAACTTAAAAGCATTCTCACTGTAATATCTTTTTAATAACCAATAATAAATAACTTAAATTACTCTAAAAAATTTCTCAAAATAATCTTTTGGTAGTCACAAAGAAAACAACCCTTTTCAAAGATTAAAATACAAGAATGGAAAAAGATCTCCAACCTGGAAGTAGAGTGATGGTAATGCAATCGTAGAAGAGCAAAAATCCAAACCAGCAAGCTTTCCAATATCCAATCCAACCAAATAATTCTCACTCCAAGCCATTCGAAAATCCAAAAGTCGCAAAAAGATATACAGAAGCACACACACAAAAATACTCACCAAGGCAATAAATAAAATCTCATTCAAAACTACAAAAGAATATCTGCCAATCAAAATATTCCAATAAAAATACCAACCCCCCTTCCAAAAATCGAGGTAAGAATATAAAAGAATATTATTTACTTACCCTCAAATCTCAACCAATAAAATTATAAGGTAGGTATAAATATAAAACTTAATTGCTCAATTAGTAACAAGAGAATGTAATAATATTAACGCTCTTATATGTAAAAATAGCGAAAAAATGTCTCTGTGAACAAAAAATCGATGCATTGCATCGACACCCTTTTTCGAGCATTCTTACTCGCAACAAGGAATTTACAGAGGCTTTGTAAATCGGTTCACTATTTTGGCTAATATCTCTGGGACTGAGGAACCTGGCAAGGTTATATCATGGACCCGTGATCAAGAAGCCTTCTTTGCAAAAACTAAATATTTTATGGCTGATACGGTTAGGGCTCCCCCTCCTCTTTGCAAGGGCTGGGATCAAGATTGGCATTTGGTGAGCCATAGAAATAATAGAGCATTAGGGCAACTACCTCAAGCAGAATCCCAATCATTGTTGGGAGGAGGGTTTTGTAAAACCTAACTAGTCAAAGATTTCCTCTGCTCGCCATATTTTTCCTCCTTGAAGGTCCTTGGGTAAATTATCAAAGAAAATGGTATCCCCGGGCCGTCACTCTTTCATGAATAATCACAACTTAAAGGAGGCTAAGCATCCTAAGCCGAATTCACCTTCAAATCCTCCAGCTAATCCTAATGGGCTGGTCATTGAAATTGACACCCATACTAAGATCAGGTATCAAATGCATTGCAATGACCGAATGATCTTTGCTCAGTGGAAAGGCTGGGGGATCCCGTCTGATCAAATTGCTAATTGGGTGTCAGCTTCTCTCAATAACCAGGTAAAAATTGATATCCTTCCTGATAATTTTTTAGCTATTGAATGTGGTAATCAGAGTTTGAGAAATTCTTTGCTACACGGGGACATATTAACATTCAAAGGTCTAGGGTTTGATTGTCGGGAATGGCAACCCCTCTTTCTTCCATCTCAATTTAATTCCTGCATGGTTAACAAAGCAATAACACTTGATAAATTCCCTGTAGAATTGTGAAATAATGAGTTCTTAAGAATAATAGGTAACAAAATAGGCAAATTTGTAGAAGTTAAAAAATCAGCCCTAAGCTTCTTTAACCAACTTTTGATTGTTAATATGAATATTAACATTAAATCTTTAGAGCTCATAATAGTGAAATGTGACAATTTATGCGTAACCCTAGAACTGCCCTTTTATAATGATTCTTTCGAAGAGTCTACACCGAGGAAGATCCCCTCTGAGAAACCTTTCTCCGAATCAATCCTCAAATCTAATGGCACCCCATTTAGATTTGTGGAAGGGGGGGGTTTTACCTTTGAAGGCTATAAGTTTAATATCAACTCTAATCATCTCACCATAGACTGATGTCCTCACAGCTCCCCTGTTAAGATATCTCGCCCACCTCTTCCTCCATTGCCAACTATTAATCCATCTATAGTTGACTCATTACTTTGGGATCGAGACCTAAAAGAAGGTAAAATCAGTGAGGTGCTCCCTCAAAAAGAGCAGCTCGGACTGACTAATTTTCCATCATCTAGCTCTCTCATCCCACCAGAGAGGCTAAGTCCTTTGAGGTCTTCCCCTTTAATGGAACTCACCTCCTCCTCTGAGCAATCAGAGAGGGATAGGCCTCCCCTGAATCCAGGAATTGCACCCATGTAGGGTCAACCAATCTCTCAAGTCTCAAGATTGGAGACCTTTGAGGTGTCAGAGGTCCATCCTCCATCTTTGATGGTTGTTTCAGATTCAATTGCAGAATCTCAGAGTGATCAAGTTGCTAGGGAAGTTAACATCATTGCTAAATTTGTAGGGGAAGAAGTAGTAAACAACCTTATGGATCAATTGGTTGATGAAATTTTTGATGATGAGGAACTAGAAAGACAAAGGGATCTCTATGTCAAAAATCTAATGGATATTGCCAGAGTTGACTTAGAAACAGATGAACTTTTTATAGCATTAGACAACTTAGAAAATGATAACCCAAACACTCTAGGCACTCTCAGCTCTGAGAGAAGTAAAGATTCTCCTGACTATGCTAAAATCAATAAGAAAAGAGGCAGGAGATCCCTTGCTAAACTAAGATCAAAGGATGGAGAAGCAAGGGGCCAGTCTCAAATATCTAATCTTTTTAATGCAGGGGAGGGGAAGTTCCTCCCCACAGAGCCATGAAAATCATAACATGGAATGTTAGGGGTCTGAATGCCCCTAACAAACAGCGCATCTTAAAGTGTTGCATCTCTAATTCTAAACTAGATATAATGTTAATCCAAGAAACCAAAATGAACTCCTCCAAGATAGCCCTTTTTGAGAAAAAACTAGGCATTAGACAGCTAAAGCACTCCCCTGCTATAGGGACCTCAGGGGGCTTAGCCGTCATTTGGGACTCTAGATTCCTCTCGTTTACACCTTTAGAGATTAAGAAAAATTGGATGGGAGGAGAAGTAGTAAGTTATAAAAATAACCTAAGATTCAAATTGATTAACGTTTACGGTCCTATCCAAAATAGGGATAAGGCTAGGGTGTGGGCGGAACTAGAGCCTTTCCTCAGAAGTTTACCAAATGATGTATGCATCATTGGGGGAGATTTCAATGCTATCACTAAGGTAGCAGACAAAAGAGGAGGTAGCAACAAACTTCCTCCAGCGACTGTAGATTTCAATCATTGGATCAATAGGAACTCCCTGTTGGAAATCCAGACGACAGATAATGCCTTCACCTGGAACAACAGAAGGCTTGGTTTCTGTAACATTGCTGAGAAACTAGATAGGTTCTTTATCCATGGAGGGCTCTTGGAGCTTAACTTTACCCTGAATGCAGAACCCCTCCCTTTAGCAGGATCTGACCATTTCCCACTCCAACTAATCTTATTATCTGACCACTCCCCTAAAAAATGTCCCTTCAAATTTGAGAGCATGTGGTTCAAAGATGATAACTTTTTAAACTTAATTGAGAACTGGTGGAGAAGCTCTGTTTTCTCTGGTTCGAAGATGTTTATTATCGCAAGCAAGTTAAAGCTTATCAAAAGGAAGCTCTTAGAATGGAACAGGACTAATTTTGGAAATATTTTCGATAAAAAACTCCTAATAAAAAATGATCTTAATAATGTTAACATTGAGGTTCTTGAGAAGGGGATGGATGAACATCTCTTCCTCAAAGAAAAGGATCTACTCTCTGAATATGAAAAGACACTCTCAAATGAAGAGATCTTTTGGAAACAAAAATCGAGGGAGACTTGGTTGAGTGATGGGGACCAAAATACTAAGTTTTTCTACAATAGTACTAAGCAGAGGTGATGGGTCAATCGAACTTTTAAAATTAAGAATTGCCAGGATTCCATCCTATCTCAACCGGATGATGTTGCCTCTAAGGCAGTAAGGTTTTGGATAAAATCTTAAACAATATTGAAGGCTCCAACCTTAGGGGCCAACTCAATATTATCAAGAATCTTCCAAAATTCATTAACGATGACCACAACAAAATCCTGTCAAATAAATTCTCTAAGGAGGAGGTTAAATCTGTCCTTATGAAGATGAATCCTGACAAGGCCCCGAGCCCAGATGGCTTCCCCACTAGCTTTTTCCAAAAATGTTGGGGTTTTATGGGGACAAAGATCACGGATGCCTTAGAAGGTATTAGGAACTCTAGTAAGATTCTCAAAGAAATCAACAATACCTTCTTAGCTCTCATCCCCAAAAAAGAGAATCTTGAAAGCTTTAATGACTTCAGACCAATAGCCCTTTGCAACACTCTGTACAAACTCTTAACCAAAACCCTAGCAGCTAGACTCCAGAATCTTCTCCCCATTATCATTAGTGAATAACAAAGTGGCTTCATAGCAGATAGATCAATCTATGATGGGGTTATTATAGCCCAAGAGGCCATTCATTCAGTCCAACTCAACAGGGCCCCAAGTATGCTAGTCAAATTAGACATAAGCAAAGCTTACGACAAAGTCAATTGGCGCTTCCTATGCAAATTCTTGGAGGCCTTTGGATTTTCCAAATCCTGGATCAACCTAATATTTGAATGTATATCCACCCCCAAATTCTCGGTCTTGGTTAATGGTTCCCCAAAAGGTTTCTTCAGCAGCTCAAGAGGGCTCAGGCAAGAAGGTCCTATGTCCCCCTTCCTCTTCATCATCATGGTTGAAGCCCTAGGTAGATCCATCTCTAAGGCCAAAGAGGAAGGTGGGATCCAAGGAATCCCCATCACCAGTGGCCTCCCTCCCTTTACCCACCAGCAATTTGTCAACGACACGATGATGTTTGGGCAGGGAAGTGTAAGGGAAGCGAGCGCCTTCAAAGGCATCCTTAATTCCTATATGCTAGCCTCAGGTCAAGAGGTGAATCTGGCCAAGTCTGCAATTTTCATGTTCAACATAGACCCCTCCTTAGGAAAAGTGATCAGAAATATCTTGGAGATTAGTGAAGGAACTCTTCCTTGCAAATACCTAGGCATTCCCCTTGACAAGGGTAGAAGACCCTCAAAATTATGGGACAACTTGGTGGATAAAATCAAGTCTAGTATTAACACTTGGAAAGGAAAATGGCTCTAATCTACAAGTAGAGAAACCTTGGTTAGATCGGTCTTGTCAGCTATGCCCATTTACCAGCTCTCCTGTCAACATTTATCTTCTTCTAAACTTGTAGAGCTCAACAAGCATCTCAGGACTTTCTTTTGGCAAGGTGCTAGTGATAATCATAAAATATCACTCATATCCTGGGACAAGATATGCAAACCTAAAGAAGAAGAAGGAGTTGGCATTAAAAACCTTCGTGATCAGGGCAAAGCCTTGGGTGCCAAGTTGGTCTGGAGGATGTTCATAACCCCCCACCTCAAATGGGCTTGCTTACTGCACCACAAATACCTTAATGGAGGGAATCCTATCCAAATCTTCAGAGAAACCAACCCTCCCAAAGGGTTCTGCCTATGGAATTTTATGTTCAACTGTAGGAGGATTATCTCTGACAGACTTACTTGGAACCTGGGGTCCGGGGATAAAGCTCTTTTTTGGTCAGATTCATGGGGTGGATATAAGGCTATTGATAATATCCATGACTTGGTGCTACTCGTATCCTTCTTGAAAATCATAGAGGTCCCCTGTTAAACAACTATATCTCCCCCTTAGAGGATGGGGCTGGTTGGCAGTGGATCGAGAAGAAATATGAGGATATCCCGGTAAGGGATAAACAAAAACTTATGGCAATTCTTAAATCAAGGAACATTGCCTTAGGTTAGAATGAGGACAAGCTCGTCTAGGATGGCTCCCTAAGAGGACAATACAACTCCAAGGATGGGTACTCTCTCATCTCCAAATCGTTTTTAAGACCTATGGCTGAGCTTCCCTTGAAACTTTGCTGGGATAAATATTGTCTGCCTAAGGTAGGTATCTTCTCCTGGCTTGCGGTTTAGAAAAAGCTCCTAACTGCAAACAAATTCAGAAGAATGGGGTATGAGGGCCCTAGTAGATGTCCTCTTTGTGAGGCAGATGAGGAAGACACCAATCATATCCTCCTTAACTGCCCCTTTGCTCACAAATGTTGGATCTGGCTCACCAACAAACTTGAATGGTCTGCAACCTTCCCCCACACCATCTTTGGAATGCTCAAGGCATGGCCTCTCCTCAGGCATGGTTGTCTCTTTGAAGGTTTATGGATAGCTCTTCCTTCTTCCATTATGTGGGAACTATGGAAGGAGAGAATAGACATCTCTTTAAGAATGAAAAACTAGAGGTTCCCAGAATCATTAACAGGATAGAGTCAGCTATCATTGAGCTCATGAACAACCAACTGTCATCAGGCACATTGAAGAATGCCTCTGTCACTTATTGGGATGAAAAAATGATAAAACGTTGGGAAGGCTTATCCTTTCCTCCCTTTGTAGGAGATGGTCCTATTGCAAGTCTTCGATCAAGGGATGTTGCAGATGGCAGCCCCTAGGTGAAGGTTGGGTGAAGCTAAACTTTGATGGAGCATACCGTGGCAACCCAGGGCAAGCAGGGATAGGTTGTGTTGTTCATAATTGGGAAGGCAAGGAACTAGCAACCCTTGCCTCTCTGGGTGGCATCAACACCAACAATTGGGCAACACTTATGGCCCTGGTGGAGGGTCTACATTTATGTAGGAAACTAGGAGCTAAGAACTTGGAAATTGAAGGAGGTTCGGCTATAATTGTCAATGCTCTAAGGAAAGGTAGTATGCCTAATTGGAGACTAAATACTTTGCTGTCAAAAGCTCTTGACTTATGCAGAGATTTTTATAGGTTCATAGTCAATCATATTTATAGGGAGGGCAATAAAAGAGCGGATGAGTTGGCCAACTTGGGAGCCGATGGCATCAATCTCCTATCGGTGCCACCTTAAGGCAACCCCCTCTTTTGTTTTC
Source organism: Cryptomeria japonica (assembly GCF_030272615.1). NCBI lineage: Eukaryota > Viridiplantae > Streptophyta > Pinopsida > Cupressales > Cupressaceae > Cryptomeria > Cryptomeria japonica. Next base: position 465,700,154 of record NC_081407.1, read on the forward strand.
ATGTCCTAAGTGGTTGTTAGCATGTTTCTCCTTTCATCCCCTTATGTTTCTCTTGCCCAGACTTTGTTTTAACCCCCTTATTTATTCCTCTTCCTGTTCCTTGTATTTCCGTATAGATACTCAAACAAACCTTCAGTTTAAATATGCCCATATATCTGTTCTCCCAGACTTTAACTCAAGTAGTTAGGCTCAATCCATGGTCGGATTGATCCTCACTATGGTTGTTTCCTCACCGATACCTATCTAATATCCATTGGGTTTTTATGTCGAAGAAACCTCGGGCTTCGGTGACCTCCTTTATTTTTCCACCGAAACACTTCTTCCATCAAAATCATCATACCTTGTCGATGAATGGATCTATAACCAAAGCCTTTCTTTATCCTCCCTTATCATCTTCCACTGATACAGTCGCATCGGTGAAACAATGCGTATCGGAGGCATGCCTTTTAGCTTCCTCTAAACCTATTTCCTCATCAATATCTTTTATTGATGTAGCTTCCTTTTGTCTGATCAACATTATTCTTTTGATGAGAACATTCCTTTCGGTGAGTTATGTTGCATCGATGGTATTATCTCCTCGAAGACCTTTTCCAATCGATGAAAACCATCTCCGCTTTCCTTGATATCTTTTGTCGATGGAATTACTGTATTCATTCACTATGGTTGTTTCCTCACCGATACCTATCTAATATCCATTGGGTTTTTATGTCAAATAAACCTCAGGCTTCGGTGACCTCCTTTATTTTTCCACCGAAACACTTCTTCCATCAAAATCATCATTCCCTATCGGTGAATGGATATATTGTCTCACCGAAGCCTTTCTTTATCCTCCCTTATCATCTTCCACCGATAAAGTTGCATCGGTGAAACCATGTGTATCGGAGGCATGCCTTTTAGCTTCCTCGAAACCTATTTCCTCATCGATATTTTTTATTGATGTAGCTTCCTTTTGTCTGATCGACATTATTCTTTCGATGAGAACATTCCTTTCGGTGAGTTATGTTGCACCAATGGTATTATCTCCTCGAAGACCTTTTCCCGTTGATGAAAACCATCTCCGCTTTCCTCGATATCTTTTGTCGACAGAATTACTGTCTTTGATCACTATGGTTGTTTCCTCACCGATACCTATCTGATATCCATTGGGTTTTTATGTCGAAGAAACCTCGAGCTTCAATGACCTCCTTTATTTTTCCACCGAAACACTTCTTCCATCGAAATCATCATGCCCTGTCGGTGAATGGATCTATTGTCTCACCGAAGCCTTTCTTTATCCTCCCTTATCATCTTCCACCGATAAAGTCACATCAATGAAACCATGCATATCGGTGGCATTCCTTTTAGCTTCCTCAAAACCTATTTCCTCATCGATATCTTTTATTGATGTAGCTTCCTTTTGTCTGATCGACATTATTCTTTCAATGAGAACATTCCTTTTGGTGAGTTATGTTGCACCGATGGTATTATCTCCTCGAAGACCTTTTCTTTTCGATGAAAACCATCTCCGCTTTCCTTGATATCTTTTGTCGATGGAATTACTGTATTCGGTCACTATGGTTGTTTCCTCACCGATACCTATCTGATATCCATTGGGTTTTTATGTCGAAGAAACCTCGGGCTTCGGTGACCTCCTTTATTTTTCCATCGAAACACTTCTTCCATCAAAATCATCATGCCTTGTCGGTGAATGGATCTATTGTCTCACCGAAGCCTTTCTTTATCCTCCCTTATCATCTTCCACTGATAAAGTCGCATCGGTGAAACCATGCGTACCAGAGGCATGCCTTTTAGCTTCCTCAAAACCTATTTCCTCATCGATATCTTTTATCGATGTAGCTTCCTTTTGTCTGATCGATATTATTCTTTCGATGAGAACATTCCTTTCGGTGAGTTATGTTGCACCGATGGTATTATCTCCTCGAAGACCTTTTCTCGTCGATGAAAACCATCTCCGCTTTCCTCAATATCTTTTGTCGATGGAATTACTATCTTCGATGAGTCTTTTCTGAAGTTCATCAGTGCTTCCTTTCTTCAATGGCCCTTCTATATCGATGAGACATCATTGGGTCTCATCGATATTATTTGAACCCGGATATCTTAATAGGATGCTTGGTTGTTTCCTCACCGATACCTATCTGATATCCATTGGGTTTTTATGTTGAAGAAACCTCGGGCTTCGGTGACCTCCTTTATTTTTCTACCAAAACACTTCTTCCATCGAAATCATCATGCCCAGTTGGTGAATGGATCTATTGTCTCAGTGAAGCCTTTCTTTATCCTCCCTTATCATCTTCCACCGATAAAGTCGCATCGGTGAAACCATGTGTATCGATGGCATGCCTTTTAGCTTCCTCGAAACCTATTTCCTCATCGATATCTTTTATCGATGTAGCTTCCTTTTGTCTGATCGACATTATTCTTTCGATGAGAACATTCCTTTCGGTGAGTTATGTTGCACCAATGGTATTATCTCCTCGAAGACCTTTTCCTGTCGATGAAAACCATCTTCGCTTTCCTCGATATCTTTTGTTGATGGAATTACTGTATTCAGTCACTATGGTTGTTTCCTCACCGTTACCTATCTGATATCCATTGGGTTTTTATGTCAAAGAAACCTCGGGCTTCGGTGACCTCCTTTATTTTTCCACCGAAACACTTCTTCCATCGAAATCATCATGCCCTGTCAGTGAATGGATCTATTGTCTCACTGAAGCCTTTCCTTATCCTACCTTATCATCTTCCACTGATAAAGTCGCATCAGTGAAACCATGTGTATCGAAGGCATGCCTTTTAGCTTCCTCAAAACCTATTTCCTCATCGATATATTTTATTGATGTAGCTTCCTTTTGTCTGATCGACATTATTCTTTCAATGAGAACATTCCTTTCGGTGACTTATGTTGCACCGATGGTATTATCTCCTCGAAGACCTTTTCCTGTCGATGAAAACCATCTTCGCTTTCCTTGATATCTTTTATCGATGGAATTACTGTCTTCAATGAGTCTTTTCTGAAGTTCATCGGCGCTTCCTTTCTTCGATGGCCCTTCTATATCGATGAGACATCATTGGGTCTTATCGATATTATTTGAACCCAGATATCTTAATAGGATGCTTGGTTGTTCCCTCACCGATAGCTATCTGATATACATTGGGTTTTAATGTCAAAGAAACCTTGGGCTTCGGTGACCTCCTTTATTTTTCCACTGAAACACTTCTTCCATCGAAATCATCATGCCCTGTTGGTGAATGGATCTATTGTCTCACTGAAGCCTTTCTTTATCCTCCCTTATCATCTTCCACCGATAAAGTCGCATCGGTGAAACCATGCGTATCGGAGGCATGCCCTTTAGCTTCCTCGAAACCTATTTCCACATTGATATCTTTTATCGATGTAGCTTCCTTTTGTCTGATCGACATTATTCTTTCAATGAGATCATTCCTTTTGGTGATTCCTTTTTATGTTGCACTGATGGTATTATCTCCTCAAAGACCTTTCCCCGTCGATGAAAACCATCTCCGCTTTCCTCGATATCTTTTGTCGATGGAATTACTGTCTTCGATGAGTCTTTTCTGAAGTTCATCAGTGCTTCCTTTCTTCAATGGCCCTTCTATATCGATGAGACATCATTGGGTCTCATCGATATTATCTGAACCCGGATATCTTAATAGGATGCTATTACACCCGCTTGATGACTTGAGGGCTACCATGGTATTAATGAAATGGTGATTTCTTTTAACAATAGGGGGCTTTTATAATGTAACTCCACAGATAATCATTCAAATTTGATGCTCAACGGGTGGCATCACTTATCTTCCTTTAAACTCCTAAATTTAGCTTTTTAGTCTTGTCGCTCTGCTAGGATAAGCTTTAAGACTAGAAGGAGGCAATACCTTACATTAATGAGCATAGGTATATAAACGTGCTGGCATATCTCACTCCCGGATATATGTGATCATGGATATATAGGTATTATTATTTATGTAGATATTGCCTTCTTTTAGGACTAACACTTACCTAGCTATCCTCATCTCTATTTTACCTTTTTGGTCCCTTATATTCTTGATGTTTTGTCTCTTGTTTTGTTTCTAAGAAGCTTTCCGGATTTAATGTCTCTAGGCTGCTTTAACTTAGCTTCGTAATTTTGTTAAGCTATGTATATGTTGTGCGTCATCCTCTTCCCTATGTATGATCGGCCCCAGCCACCTTCAGGCTTTCTAGGCCCCCCATGGTCGCAATATATATATATATATATATATATATATATATATATATATATATATATATATATATATATATATATATATATATATATATATATATATATATATATATATATATATATATATATATATATATATATTGTATTTATATTTCTGTATATATTTATCATCATTCACATTATATATTAGGATTTTGTTTAGACTCACATCTATATATTCATATTCATATATAGTTTCCTATTTTCCTGCCTGTTCTCTCAGTTTTAAGTTAAATCAATCTTAGATGCATATGTCAATTTCTTCTTTCTTCCCAGTAATCTCCAGCATCATATTATTAGATTAAGGGTCGACCTGATAAAATTTTATCTCACTTAAAGCTTTTCCATGACACTCAATTAGGGTCTGGAAGGCTCTCGAACCATATTCTTTAAGATGGTAGCTCCCCGCGATCTCTTTTCAGAAATATTTATGGAATTTGTCTCGTTAATATTTATTGAGTTTATGCTCTTCGATGGGTAACCACTCTCGCATTATGTTTCTGGAGATTTTTTGAGACTAATATTTTGAGTTGTGTATCCTAACAGGGTGACCATCCAGGCAGGTATGATATATTGTATAAGTTGACCTGTTCGGTTTTCCTTTTCCTAACATTCTGGTGAAATATTTTCTCAAGTTTTTGTGCAACATAAGGAGCAGAGCAAGCTTAACCCTATTTTTCAGGAATAGAAAGAACTGTTGCCCACAAATGGCAGCATCACCCCAAGAGATGGGCAATTGGCTGCTCAACTTTACACAGAGGATTTCTACATACAATCTTCATTATTTTGGATAAGTTCCCTTTCTGATCTTGTATCTCCATTTTGTATCGCATTCTTAATTTTTTTCTGATCCTTGAGGGATCTGGGCTAGACCGGAGGTTTTCTTCCCTCCATTATTTCCTACCGGTGCCCACACCGAATGGAGGTGTAAATGTAAATCTATCTATTTTTAAATTAATAAAATTCTTTGGCCTCGACCTTTTATCGATCAAAAAAAAAACAAGAGAATGTAATAGAATAAATGATAATAATAAATTAAAGCCCAATAAAATAAATCAAAGGCATTATAAATAAATGTTCCAATTAAATATAAACCACAAATAATATAAATAAACAAACAAACAATTAAATAATAATATCCTCACAATCACAACTCCCAAGAGGGCCAAACATAATAAGGGGTAGGTACATAAATAATAACAAATAAATAAATAAATAATCAAAATAATAAATAATTAGATAAACAATAAATAACCCAAAAATAAATAAATAAATAATAGACAAATAAGCAAAATAGATAATAAATAAGTAAACGTACGAACAAGCATAAATGCTTCAACCAGTAATTAAACAATAAATAAATAAATGTACAGATAGGCATAAATACTCAACCAATAATTAATAAATAAATAAATATTAATTCAATAAATCAAAAGCTCATATAATAAATATTCAATTAAACATTAGACCATAAAATAATAATAATATAAAATCATCGAGTAAATACAAATTCCTGAAATAAAACTCAATAAATAATAAATCTCTAATAATAATAATTCACACATTAATATCAAATATTAATGTCATCCATTAATTTAATTTAATACTAAATAAACTTTATAAACCGATTAATTATTAGTTAATAAATAGTCGCAAATTCACAAGGCAACCCGACATAAGGTTGAACTACATACCACATAACACAGACCAACATGTCACAACCCTCCTTTATCACTTTTGGATTTAAAATACAACTCTATTATATTTTTGGATAAGCTATTTAAATGATTGAATGAATATTATAAAAGGATAAAATAATAATACACACACACACACACACATGGAAAATATACATTATTTTTTATTTATTTATTTTTCACATCCAATTATGGCACATGTTGTAGGAAGAATAAGAAGCTTCTAGAGGATTCTCCACCACCTTGCATGTAACTCCTCCCACTAAGTCTAATCAATTTGCATGAAGTCCAAAATTGGGAAAGAATCTCTTTTTTTAATTCAATTTTCAAGATAGTGGAATGGAGGGAATTTTCTTATAAAATTATATGCAAGTTTCAAAGAAGGGAGTTGATTATGTTTTTGAAGGAAATTTTCCCAAGTTTTTCTTTGGTAGTCTCATTCTATTGCAGGATTTTTTTTAAGTTGTGGTTGGAAGATCTCTCTCTAGTTGCAAGGAAGGATCAAGGATAGCTAGAGGATTCAACATCAAGCTTCAGCAAACCAGGTTCTCTCTCTTTTGTCATATGAGAAGTTCATATTATCAAAAAAAATAGCTTCTAGATCTTCTTTCAAAAGTTTATTAGAGTGTAAGTCTCTTCTTCTATGTAGGAATAATTATTGATAAGTTTCTTCCACATAAAGCAAGTAAAAGATAGTTCTATTATTTATTTTATTTTCCTTAAGTAATATGCTCATAATCTTGTCTTTTGTTTTTCCAAGATTTTAGATTTATGCAAAAAAAAAAAAAAAAAATCATATTTCCTTTATTCTTTTAAATCTCTTTTTCTGAAATAAAACCCTTCCCTGTGTGATTGAATCTTAATCTTTATCTCTAATTCATTTCTCTGGAAATTTGAATCTCGTTCTTAAAATAAATTTCTCTATGAAAATTAGTTGAAATGAAAGGAATAGTTTTCGCTATGAATAATCCTCTGTGATATTCTCATTGATTTCCTTTATCTGGTTATATCTATTTTCTCTGTAAAAATTAGTTTAAGTGGAGGGATAGATTCGCTGAGAATAATCCTCTGTGTTATTTATCATTTGGTTCCATTATTATTTTTGTGTTTGGAAATCTTAATATCGTTCTTAAAATAAATTTCTCTGTGAAAATTAGTTGAAATGAAAGGAATAGTTTTCGCTGTGAATAATCCTCTATCATATTCTCATTGATTTCCTTTATCTGGTTATATCTATTTTCTCTGTAAAAATTAGCTGAAGTAGAGGGATAGATTCGCTGAGAATAATCCTCTATGTTATTTATCATTTGGTTCCATTAGTATTTTTGTGTCTGGAAATCTGAATATCGTTCTTAAAATAAATTTCTCTGTGAAAATTAGTTGAAATGAAAGGAATAGTTTTCGCTGTGAATAATCCTCTATGATATTCTCATTGATTTCCTTTATCTGGTTATATCTATTTTCTCTGTAAAAATTAGCTGAAGTGGAGGGATAGATTCACTGAGAATAATGCTCTGTGTTGTTTATCATTTGGTTCCATTATTATTTTTGTGTCTCGAAATCCACTTCTCTCTAGATAATAGCTGAAACTAAGGAATAAATCCCTCTGAATAAACTCTCTGTGTTAATTACTCTTATATATAATTCCATATTGCTTTCATTTTGTATGCTGGTTAAACTCTACTCTTTTGTTTAAATAAATTAAAACTGGAAATCATATATATATATATATATATATATATATATATATATATATATATATATATATATATATAAACTTAGGTAATTTCCGAAAAGTATATATTATTTTTTTAGATTTCCTTTTCCAATTGTAAATTAAATTGTATAATTGCCTTAGGAAAATTTATAATAATAATTAAATTACCTTTTTGCAATTTTCAAATTGTAAGTTAAAATTGTATTAAATTTTATAATTGGAAAACTACTTGGAATTCGTTGCGTTACTTAGTTGGTATTTGGACTCATTGAAAAGCAATTATTGCACATTATCATGATTTGAATCTAATGGCTAAATTAATCACTATTTTGGAATCTATGACCATAGGAATCATGCATTGCTTAATCATGCACGCAAGTTGCACTATTCTTATAACATGCAAATTATTTATAGATTTATTTACATTTATTGACTTTTTCATGCAAGTTGCACTACTCTTATAACATGCAAATTACTTATAGATTTATTTACATTTATTGATTTTTTTCATGCAAGTTGCACTATTCTTATAACATGCAAATTATTTATAGATTTATTTACATTTATTGACTTTTTCATGCAAGTTGCACTACTCTTATAACATGCAAATTACTTATAGATTAATTACATTTATTGGCATTTCCATCTCCATGCAAGTTTCACGTTTAAATATTATTATGAAAGTTTCCTAATCATTATTATTATGCAAAGTTATATTTCAAGTTTTGAATAATAAATAATGTTAGTTATGGTTTTTATTCCATGTAATTCATCAAGTAGTTATTTCAAGTAATTGAGCTTTGCAAATGTCTAAATTCATAATTATTTTTCAAGCATGATATTTTAGAAAATTAAATAAAGGAAGTTGGAAAACCAAAACCAAGTAGCGTTCGATATATACAGTGCCTCTGGGTCACGCTTATAGGTAATGTCGTCGTGTTGAACTACTGCACTTAACGCCTAATAAAGCTACATCAACGACGTCTGTGGCATCGTCCCTATAAATCGTCGGGGAGTAATAAGGGGCACTTGAAAGTTAAAATCCAAGGGGCGAGTAATCCCCCTTGGATTGATAATTTAATAAGATAACTCTAAAACGATCTTTCATCCGCTAAGTTAAACTATAGTAAACCCCTATAGGGATGATGATGAGTGAAATGCTTTTATAAAACTGGTTTAATCTCGAAGAATTATTGTCGATTGGCAATTGGTCAAGGGTGACGCTCATGATAAGAATTAGGATCTAGTTGTTTTAGGCCACAAGCAATAGGCCATCTTGAGCCTTTGCTTAAGCGCTACCATCGTGGGTAGCAACCACAGAGAAACTGTTTGGGACATTGACCCTAGAAAGGGTTGCATACCCACTAATCAGTTTACATCAAACCATAGAGTAGAAAATAGAACTACATACTTTACGCCTTGATCCCGTGCCGAAGCAGGTATGTAGGAAGTCTTGGGATGGAGTTGTCCCTCGTACTCAGACGTTCGTGGGTGGGGTCTAGGCTTGGTATAGAAAGATTGAGTAAGAATCCTATTTTGAAAGATAAGATAATTAAAATTGGAAAAAGTAATTCAATGCATACTCGGAAGGAATCCCATATGGATTCGCTTGTCTTCCCGAGGCTTTAAGCCAAATTTCAAGGCGGAATTCAAGCTTGTATTATGTTATTTAATTACTCTTAAGGATGGCGACCTCGATGCACTTCTGTTAAAAGAGTGTAGTACTTAGTGAGTGGCTCAGGACCCGAATGGTCCCGATGAGTCTAAGTCTCTGGCCAAAGCACCTCCTATCCCGATTGGATAGATGCCTATCCCGTATTGGATAGATGAAATCTTATGCCTACCCTGTATGGGTAGATGCCTATCTCATATTGGATAGATGAAATCTTATGTCCCGTATGGACCAATGCCTAACTCGTATGGTTAGATGCTCATCCCAGATGGATGAATGCCTAATCCAAATGGATGGATGCCTAGAGTATGCGATTGAATCAAACATAATGATTAAATTAAACGGAAAAAAAAAGAATGGTCAATTTTGTTGAGTTAATTATGATGGGTTATTACACAACAACTCAAGCCAAGACATTGATTGACAAGGGTACCAATTGGTGCAGGAGCACCTAGTTGGGTGAAAACTCCCATTTTTGGGTATTTCATGTTTTTATGTTTGTAAATTCTTGTGTTAGGTTTTTTTGTTGTTTTAGGTTGTTTTGGATCATTTTTAGTGGTTTTGATCTCATTTTGGGCTCTAGGGATCAAGTTTTGCCTTTTAGGCCTTGAGTTGACTTTTTTGGCAAAAATGTGAAAAATTGCCAAAAAGGTCTCCTAATGGCTTCAAGAGAATTGAAACATGTTCGTTTTGTGTTTCTAAGCATGTCTAAGTTGTTTAGGCAATTTGATAAGGCTAGATTGTCAAAAATTCCTTTGTGAGCAAGAAAAGTTGTCATTTGGTTTAAGAAAGTTGTCAAAATTGTCATTTTCTTGAAAAATGTAATTATTGAAGCCTCTTGTCCATACAAAGGCATGGAAACCAACTGGAGAAATTATATAAGGCCTCCCTTTGCCTTGGAAATGGTTGGTGATTGTATTTTCAAGAGTAACTTAATAGAAAACAAGTTTTTTTGGCTTTTATGACTGTTTTTTGTTCCTTTTGAAGGGCAGTCCGTATTGTAGTTGTACAAATCCGTACTGTACCTTCTTGGAAGTTGAGATGTTGATGTAATAAGGCTTCTCATGTAATTATTTCATTGATTTTTCATTTTCAATGTGCTTATTCAAAAATATTTGTAAACTATGTATCTGTTGCCCTGCCAGGGGTTTGGAGTTGTAAAACGTGTCAACTTGGTTGATCCAGGTCTGGGATCCCTCCAATGGATTCTTCCAAGTTGATCCATTTGTATATAATGTACATTTCTCTCTTTTTGTGCCAGAAGAATGGTTTGAAGATGCATTTGAGTGTGAACTAGGCAAGTTAGAGCAACTAGGCTAGTTCATGATTAAAACTCAAGATTGTCATCCAAAAGTAATTTGGAATGGACAAATCAATGAGGCAGAGGTCTGGGAGTGAGGTCAAGAGTTTTGAGCATCACCTTGGCTTGTTGGATTAAATTTTTTGTATCAAACATTCCCATTTTGTAACAAACAGTGAGTACACAGTTTTGTATAAGGTATTTGCAAAATGCTCATTGGGGTGCTTCCAAAAGCATCACCCATGCCTTGTAATGGAAAGGGCAATGTAATAGGAGTTACTTTAATGCTTCTTAGACCTCTTGAGGTATTCTCTCTATACAAATACTTCCTTGTGCAAGTTTAAAGTGATGATAGCAGTTGACTGTCAAAAGGCAGTAAAAAGACAGTGACAGAGGCATTGCACTGTTTTCCTTCTTGTCTGCCAAGTGTTTGACATTTTCCTTGCAGGGGAAAAGCAGGGGAAGGTTCCTTGAGATGTGGCAGAGGTCCTTTACCATGGAGGAGGCTTGAAGAGTGGAGTGAGAGAGACTTTCAAACATTGCTTGCTCCAAACCCTACAAAACCCTCCAATTATGCCATAAAAAGTGGACAGCCTTAAATCTACACTAACAGTGGGATAAACCTCAAAAATCCTTGAGAATACACTCTTAAAACATCATTCCAAACAATCTTTGTGGTGGAAAGGACCATCGTTGACCGGTGGGAGCAAAATAAGGCCAATTAGGCCTCCACGAGCTAGTAGCCCTACTGCATAACACACAACAAAATGACAGTTTTTGTAGAATGCATGAACCCGATGGGAAAATGGAACTTGGAGGCTTATGAAACATAATGAAAACATTTCAAACAGTCCAACAAGTGTACTTGGGACCCATAGATAGTGTGCAGCCTCATTTGGGGGTAGTTGAGCCTTATTAATGAATTTGAGCAAGTTGAGGGTTATAGACCTAAAATGAGATTATGAGCATTCAAAGGTGAATAATACCTTACTACCCCTGCATTTACATGTGGAAGACCCCTAGTACATGTTGAAACTGAAGGTTGAATGCCCCAAGAGCCAAGCAAGAGCAAGTGTAGTTGGAAGGGTTAAGTATTTTGAGTAGTTTTGTGCATGGGCAAGATTCATCACCAAAAAGGGAGTTTGTTAGGCAAGTCAACCATGGAGGACTTGGCATTACAACAATAGGATAGATTGGATAGTCATATACAATAGACACTGCAATTCCTTAGTCAATAAATTGATCTTTTTGAGCAACTAGCCTTGTGAGTGCTTACCTACCAAGCTCCTTATCATAGTGGTATCAAAGAAAACAAAACATTCGAGGGAAAGACACATTAGGCAAACATGGTGACCAATGCAGAATTGGCTAAGAAGGTTGAGGACCAAGAAGAGGAAAATAGGGCACTGAGAGAAAGATTAGATCAACTAGCAATGAAACTAGTTGAAGTAGAAGTCAAAACTAAAGAAGTCCAGGATAAGGTTGGAGGTCAGGGTAGAATGATGGCAATAGAGGATGAAGTTCCCATACCCGATCCTGTCATTGAGCAAGAACCATTCTTGAGAGCTATGAGTGGTAAGACCTTAGAAGGAGTGGCTCTTTTCAATGGGAAGATGGATCCAGATGCTCTAATAGAATGGATTGAAGGGTTAGAAAACCATTTTGAGTCTGATGGAGTGACTGAAGCACAAAAGGTCAAGGTGGCAAAATCAAGGCTGAGAGGGGCTGCCTTAACATGGTGGAAGTTCATCCAATAGGAAAGGGTGAAATTAGGCAAGCAACCACTAGCCACCTGGAAGGCAATGGTAGCCAAAATCAAAGAGACTTGCCTTCCTGAAGACTATGAGATATAACTTCACAAGAAAAGACAAATCTTGAGACAAAAAGACCTAGATGTCAGTAGCTACACTGAAGAGTTTCAGAAACTGTGCATGAGATCCAAAGTAGTGGAGGATGAGAATATAAAAGTGGCAAGGTATTTGAATGGGTTAAGATGGAACATCTAGGAAGAGATAAGCTTGTTATGCCCACAAACCGTACACAAGTGCTATAAATTGGCACTTAAGGTGGAAGAGAAAGGTAGGAGAAAGCAAGAACAAAACAATAGAGGAAGAGGTAGGGGAAGAGATGGTAGAGGCCATAGAGGTAGTTTTGGGGGAAGAAACATAGATCAATGGTCCCAGGGAGAATCTAAGCTTATTGAGCAAAGTGGAGATTCTCAGAGCAAACCCAACTATAGGGGTAGGGGATCAAGCAACCTGAGTAGGGGTAGATCTAATGGACTGAGGAGAGGGTCCTACTTCTCAACCATGAAATGCTACAACTGCCAAAAGTTAGGCCACCCTGCCTATAGATGCCCAGAGAAGCCTAGTTCATCCTATGGAGGTGAAAAGACGGTAAATTATGTTCATGAAGATGGATGTAGTACCAGAACTTCAGCATTGAATCGCCTAGCTTCAGAAGATGGTGAGAGTTTGATGATCAAGAGAGTGTTAATGAAGAAGCCACATAATATAGAGGCCTCATAGAGAAGAGCATTATTCAGGATTAAGTGTAAAATCATGGGAAAGGTGTGTAAGGTGATCATAGATTCAGGATCCACAGATAACATCATATCAGAAGAAGCAATAAGCAAATTGAAACTACCTAGGATACAACACAAGGAGCCATATAAATTCACTTGGTTGAATAAGGGACAACATGTGTTGGTAAATGAGCAAGCTTGGATAGATTTCCACATTGGGGGATATGTATATAGGATCCTATGTGACATCCTTCCTATGGATGCTTGCCACCTGCTGTTGGGTAGACCATGGCAGTTTGACCGAAAAGCACAGCATGATGGGGAAAGAAACTCCTATTCTTTTTAGAAAGATGGAGTAAGCTATCAAATTCAATCCCTCACTGAAGAAGGAGAGAGAAGCAATAAGGTGCCTAACATCTTGTTAGTGAATGAGAAAGAGTTCATAAAAACACTAGAAGAAGGTGAAGGAGTAGGATTTGCACTCATAGTGAAGCCTAAGGAAGAAAAGGTAGAAAAGAAAGTTGAGATACCATATGAAGTGCAAAAAATCTTTGATGACTTCAAACAAATAATCAGTGATGGTACACCTGCAGCCTTACCACCTCCTAGAGCCATTAGCCATCAAATTGACTTCATTCCTAGAGCCTCTTTGCCCAGTAAGGCAGCCTACAAGATGACCCCTGACCAAAACAAAGAGGTAGCAAGACAAATACAAGAACTCTTAGACCAAGGGCTGATTAGGAAAAGCATTAGTCCTTGTGCAGTACCTACAATGTTGGCACCTAAGAAGGGTGGAACATGGAGGCTTTGTACAGATTTTAGAGCCATAAACAAAATCACCATCAGATACAGATTTCCCATACCCAGGATAGAGGATTTGATGGATTTTTTGGGGGGTGCACAGTATTTTAGTAAGATATATTTGAAGAGTGGTTACCATCAGATAAGGATCAAAGAGGGGGATGAGTGGAAGACAGCTTTCAAAACAAATGAGGGTCTCTATGAATGGCTAGTCATGCCTTTTGGACTCTCTAATGCTCCCAGCATATTCATGAGGCTCATGAATGAATTTTTACATGATTTCATTGGCAAATTTGTTGTAGTGTATTTAGATGATATTCTTATTTTCAGCAAGACTAAGGAAGAGCACTTACATCATTTAGCTAATGTTTTGAAACAGTTATCTGATGCACAGCTAATCATTAATCTTGAGAAATGTGACTTTATGAAGCAAGAGTTGGTCTATCTTGGTTTTGTTGTATCAGGAGGCAATCTAAAAATGGATCACTCAAAATTTGCTACAATAACCAGTTGGCCAACTCCTAAGACAACCAGTGATGTCAGAAGCTTCCATGATTTGGCTTAGTTTTATGGGAAATTCAAGAGGGGATTCAGTGAGATTTGTGCTCCAATGTTGGACACCATCAAAGGGGGTGTAAAGGTAAAGTTTCAATGGACAAATGCAGCAAATAAGGGGTTTGAATTACTAAAAACTAAAGTAGCTACTCAACCAGTGCTCATTTTACCTAGTTTTGATAAGCTTTTTACTATTGAATGTGATGCTAGTAATATTGCAGTAGGAGCTATTTTAAGTCAAGAAAATAGACCAGTTGCATTCTTTAGTGAGAAATTGAATGATGCAAAGAAAAAGTACTCATCCTATGATTTAGAACTTTATGCATTAGTACAAGCACTTAGGAAATGGAGACACTATCTTCTTCCTAAAGAGTTTGTTGTATACACAGATAATCAGGCACTCAGTTTCTTGAACTCACAGGATAAACTGAATCATAGGCATGTTAAATGGGTAGAATACTTACAAGCTTACACTTTTACTCTTAAGCATAAGAAGGGTTAGTTGAATAAAGTAGCGGATGCTTTGAGTAGAAGATTGTTAACTATTCATGAGATTCAAGTTCAGAGTATTGGTATTGATAGTTTCAGGGACATGTATCCTACTGATAATGATTTTGCTGAAGCTTATAAAGTTTGTAAAGATTTTGAGAACAACTTCCATGGTGCATATGCTGATTTCACTTTGCAGGATGGTTTGTTATTTAGGGGTGGAAAGTTGTGTGTTCCAAAGGGTTCTATGAGAAAGAACCTCATTCAAGAGAAGCACAATGGGTGCTTAAGTGGTCATTTCGGTCTCAATAAGACCTTAGAGCTGGTTCAAAGGTTCTATTATTGGCCTAAGATGCAGAGAGACATCAGGAGGTATGTTGAGTAGTGCTTGGTATGCCAGAAAGCAAAAGGTAACTCCTCTAATGCTGGTTTATATCAGCCTCTTCCCATTCCACATAGGCCTTGGGATTGCATTAGCATGGATTTTGTAGTAGGATTACCTAGAACTCAAGCAGGATTTGATAGCATATTTGTAGTAGTTGATAGATTCAGCAAGATGGCTCACTTCATTCCTTGCAAAACAACACATGATGCAAGTCATATTGTCTATTTGTTTTTCAAAGAAGTTGTTAGAATTCATGGTTTGCCTACTAGCATTATTTCAGATAGGGATGTTAAGTTTCTTGGTCATTTATGGAAATCATTGTGGAAGAGATTGGGTACTAATCTCTCTTTTGGTTCAGCTTATCATCCACAAACTGATGGCCAAACTGAAGTTGTGAACATGTCTCTTGGAAACATGCTTAGGTGCTTGACAAATGACTATGGGTAGAGTTGGGATCACCTCATTCATCAAGCAGAATATGCCTACAATGATAGTGTTAACCGGTCTATAGGTAAAAGTCCATTTGAAGTTGTTTATGGTATGCATCCAAGGGATATAATGGAGTTGAGGGATATCACTAACTTGCAGCATAAGAGTGGGACAATAGATGACATGGCTCACTCCATGAAGGAAGTTCATGAACAAGTAAGACAAGCTCTCCAAGACACCTCTCAAAAAGTCAAGGCAAGAGTGGATGCTACAAAGAGAGATGTTCAGTTTGCCATAGGTGATTATGTAATGGTTCATTTGAATAAGGCCAAGCTACAAAAGGGAGTTCCAAGCAAGCTTCAGATGAGGAGGATAGGCCCTTGCAAGATCTTGGCTAAGTATGGGTCTAATGCTTATAAAGTTGATTTGCCTACTAATGTTTCTTTGTCCCCCATTTTTAATGTTGCAGCTCTGATTGCTTTCAAATGGAAGCCACCTGAGGAGATTCAAAGAGTTTTATATGTTTCTCAATCTCTTTCTGATCTATCTCTCCCTTCTCTTTCTTTTCCCCAAGCTGAACAGGTTCTAGACTCCAGAATTCTCAAAAAGACAAGAATCACACCTGCATGGAGCATCTCATCAAGCGGAAGGATCAGCCTATCTCAGAGGCCACTTGGATACCTAAAGCTAACTTTCAGAAATTTGGGATTTCTTCTTCTTTGCTGCCTCAAGGAGTCACATGACTTCTTTGTTTTTGGGGGAGTATGGTGCAGGAGCACCTAGTTGGGTGAAAACTCCCATTTTTGGGTATTTAATGTTTTTATGTTTGTAAAGTCTTGTGTTAGGTTGTTTTTGTTGTTTTAGGTTTTTTTGGATCATTTTTAGTGGTTTTGATCTCATTTTGGGCTCTAGGGATCAAGTTTTGCCTTTTAGGCCTTGAGTTGACAATTTTTGGCAAAAATGTGAAAAATTGCCAAAAAGGTCTCCTAATGGCTTCAAGAGCATTGAAACATGTTTTTTTAGTGTTTCTAAGAATTTATAAGTTGTTTAGGCAAGTTGATAAGGCTAGGTTGTCAAAAATCCCTTTGTGAGCAAGAAAAGTTGTCATTTGGCTTAAGAAAGTTGTCAAAATTGTCATTTTCTTGAAAAATGTAATTATTGAAGCCTCTTGTCCATAAAAGGGCATGTAAACCAACTAGAGAAACTATATAAGGCCTCCCTTTGACTTGGAAAGGGTTGGTGATTGTATTTGCAAGAGTAACTTAATAGAAAACAAGTTTTTTTGGCTTTTTTGACTGTGTTTTGTTCTTTTTGAAGGGCAGTCTGTACTGTAGCTGTACAAATCAATATTGTACCTTCTTGGAAGTTGATATTTTGATTTAATAAGGCTTCTCGTGTAATTGCTTCATTGATTTTTCATTTGCAAGGTGCTTATTCAAAAATATTTGTAAATTGTGTATCTGTTGCCCTGCTAGGGGTTTGGGGTTGTAAAATGTGTCAACTTGGTTGATCCAGGTTTGGGATCCCTCCAATGGATTCTTCCAAGTTGATCCATGTGTATATAATGCACATTTCTCTCTTTTTGTGCCAGAAGAATGGTTTGAAGATGCATTTGAGTGTGAACTAGGCAAGTTGGAGCAACTAGGATAGTTCATGATTAAAACTCAAGATTGTCATCCAAAAGTAATTTGGAATGGACAAATCAATGAGGCAGAGCTCTGGGAGTGAGGTAAAGAGTATTGAGCATCACCTTGGCTTTTTGGATTAAATTCTTTGTATCAAACATTCCTATTTTGTAACAAACAGCGAGTACACTGTTTTGTATAAGGTATTTGCAAAATGCTCATTGGGATGCTTCCAAAAGAATCATCCATGCCTTGTAATGAAAAGGGAAATGTAATAGGAGTTCCTTTAATTCTTCTTAGACCTCTTCAAGTATTCTCTCTATACAAATACCTCCTTGTGCAGGTTTAAAGTGATGACAGCAGTTGACTATCAAAAGGCAGTAAAAAGACAGTGATAGAGGCATTGCACTCTTTTCCTTCTTGTCTGCCAAGTGTTTGACATTTTCCTTGCAGGGGAAAAGCAAGGGAAGGCTCCTTGAGATGTGGAAGAGGTCCTTTACCATGGAGGAGGCTTGAAGAGTGGAGTGAGAGATACTTTCAAACATTGCTTGCTCCAAACCCTACAAAACCCTCCAATTATGCCATAAAAAGTGGACAGTCTTAAATCTACACTAATAGTGTGCTAAACCTCTAAAATCCTTGAGCATACACTCCTAAAACATCATTCTAAACAATATTTGTGGTGGAAAGGACCATCGTTGACCGGTGGGAGCAAAATAAGGCCAATTAGGCCTCCACGGGCTAGTAGCCCTACTGCATAACACACAACAAAATGACAGTTTTTGTAGAATGCATGAAACCGATAGGAAAATGGAACTTGGAGGCTTATGAAACATAATGAAAACATTTCAAACAATCCAACAAGTGTACTTGGGACCCATAGACAGTGTGCAGACTCATTTGGGGGTAGTTGAGCCTTATTAATGAGTTTGAGCAAGTTGAGAGTTATAGACCTAAAACAAGATTATGAGCATTCAAAGGTGAATAATACCTTACTACCCCTTTATTTCCATGTGGAAGACCCCTAGTACATGTTGAAACTAAAGGTTGAAGGCCCCAAGAGCCAAGCAAGAGCAAGTGTAGTTGGAAGGGTTAAGTATTTTGAGTAGTTTTGTGCATGGGCAAGAGTCATCACCAAAAAGGGAGTTTGTTAGGCAAGTCAACCATGGAGGACTTGGCATTAAAATAATAGGACATATTGGATAGTCATATACAACAGACACTACAAGTCCTTAGTCAATAAATTGATCTTTTTGAGCAACTAGCCTTGTGAGTGCTTACCTACCAAGCTCCCTATCACCAACTTAATCCTAAAGTATGAGAGGGAATCACATGCAGTCTCTGACAACTTTCCATTAGGATAAGCATGCTCAGACCTGTGAGACCAAGTGGAGTCGATGTCTTCTGCAATCCCCCACCAGGAACCCCGAAGGAAAACCCACAAACAAGGGTGAAACAATTTTTTTTTTCAAGTATAAACATCATAAGTGCATTTACACAACATGCATGATAACACAAGTGGAAGACTTGCATCAGAATTCATTAAGGGTTACCAACGAAGAATTCACTTCATAAGATAGATTCCACAATTACCAATAATCCACATAATTCATCATTAACTCAATGATCACAAGATGCCATAAGAAATAATAGATACACCATTGAAATATTGAAAGGATACAATAAAATTCCACTTCATTAAGCATTTACACATATCATAAAGGAACTAATAAAAACATCCCAAACATAGGATTGCATTTCTCTTCCAATACATAGCTTCTCAATATACATATAAGGATACAACTTAACCAACTACAAGGTTGCAAAAGATCAATGATACAATGACCACAAGGGTCTCCAAATAACAATAATCTTCAACATGAGATGCAAAATGAGCCATGATCCACAGAAAACACCTGCGAAGCCAATCCTCGCATGAAGTTACAAACAAGAACATCTGATGGGAAGTGGCACTACCACCCGACCATGTAATTCCCAAAATGGAATCACCCCACCGTGCTAGGAGATAGCTAAGGACCCACAAGCAATCAAAAGCATGACATGGTCGATAAAGCAACATGACTCCATGACAGCACAAGAGACTCCACAATAATCCAGGTGACAACATCACAAATACACAAATGACTCAATATCACAAAACACAAGTGAACCGTCATCACACACCCAAGTGAACCTAAAGAGAGAGTGTCATCGCATAGATTGATGGTTACCTCAGTAGGCTCTCATAGGTCCCGACTCTCTGTCCTGGTAACCTCTCTTGAACCTCCAGCTCCAACTAAGACTCATGCGGACCCTTCCAGCCTTTCGTGAAGACAAGGTGGTCAGTTTACCATTCCAGGCCTTCTCACTACATTATGAGCCTCAATACAAGCACTCACCTATGCGCGAGGTACAATATCTTATTAATGTTATGAACTACCCACCTAATCAATTAATTAGATTATCACTTATTATCTAACTTTCGCAGGGGTGACCTGCTTGAAAGCCACTCTCTCAAAGGACACTAAATAGACAAGGTCACTCCTCAAGGACCCTATGGCGAAGCAGATAGCCATTACACCACTTTCAGAAACCAAATGGTCAAACAAGGACATCCTGACTCTTGGCTAACCATAAGGAAAAGACACTACATGGTTACAACAATGAAGCCAACATATATTACTTAGTCACACGTACCAAATACGCCACCACAAGATGAAAAAACATAGACTAGAAATAACACATTATACTTTTGCAAGGACAGCTAATTCACTAAGTCCGCACTCAAACAATCTTTGAGGAAATCAGCATCATAAACACTTGCAATATCATTGATTGAAAATTAAATAAAACACTCTTTTCCAGCATTCACATCTAATCAATTTCCAAATCAATATTCCATCAAGAAGGAAGTCTGCATTAAACATTCAACCAGTTATAACATGAATTCCGAACAGGCATTTAATTCACTTCCATAATATATCCAAATCTACCAATTTGAATCTCTAATTCATGCCTTGACTTCCATTGATAAATTTATTAAAATACATAATAAAAATCACATGGAAAATCACCATTTTCATTTAACACTAAAACCACTTCACAAAGTATTCACAATATAAAATTTAATTAAATTTATAACACATACCGGTTTGCACCGGTAAGGCACATGGTCAAGCGGTGGCAAAAGCCAAACCGGAGTAGTGTTGTTGCCGGAGCAACAGACACTACCTGTCGGTAATACCACTACCACTGGTAACGGGCCTTCCGACCGATAGCGCTGCTGCCGACCGGTAGCAGGCACTACCGTCTGGTAGCACTGCTACCAACCAGTAGCAGTCCTACCGACTGATAGTGCTACTACCAACCAGTAGCAGTCCTACTGACTGGTAATACTGCTACCAAATGGTAACAGTCCTACCGATCGGTAGTACTACTACCATGTAGTAGTACTACCGACCGGTAGCACATCTACCTGTGGGCAGTAGACACTATCAACCCACGTGGTGGGACTAGCCCACCATGGGGTAAGGTAAGGTCTATGGAACAAATAAAAACATGCTTCCAAAGCATTTTAAAACTGTTTTAACATGAACATGATTCATCTCCGTTTCATTTCATGAGCACACACATACATAGTGCCAAATCCAAATTTCAAAAGGATATTTACCAATAAGGCAAATGGTGAAATAAAACCCCACAAGAACCCCAAATCTTGGGCAATAAGATACTAGAAAGCACACAACAAGCTAAATCTAGTTCATTCTTTCCAAATAGAAGAGGTAAGACAAGAAATTGATTTTCAAGAACAAAACACAGCAGATAGAGAAATGAACCATTTCTTTCCTAAATGCAACCATAAGATATAAATTTTACAAAACCAACAATAATAGACACTCTTTCTTCCATTCCAATCATTCCACAAGAATCTACAGGCAGATTTGCATTTTTAAACACACGGAAAGAAACTGAATTATTCAAAAATCAAATTTCAAAACAAGAAGAGAACCTCCAACCTTGAAGCAATAGCAAGCAAAGAGATGAAGAATTTCCAGTCTTGCAAACCAGGTCGAATTTCTAGTTCCTCGAGGAAGTTTTCCAGAATTTCTCTCGAAAAATTCCCTTTTTCCTTCTTCTGTGAATCTTAGGAATAACATGAAAATTCTCTTTTAACCTAAACTTTCTAGGTTAAAATTTTCCCAACCAACCAGATTTAAATATTTAAAAAGTAAAAACAATCAGATTTACCTTTTTCCAAAAACAATTATTTTCCAACAATTAAAATAAAAAAATTAAAATGGAAAGGTAAAAAGAAAATCTTTTTATTTTATTTTTAATTTTTCCCAAAATACTTTCTTTCAACATAAGCATATATCATTTAAATGGCTAGGCAATTATTTATTTCCTTCCACAAAATATATTAATGCCACTTTACACAATAAAATAAGCCATTTAACCATTTAATCTAGCAATTCATCAATTAATTAAATCAATAATCTCAGAGCATAATAATCAACTAATTACGCCAACATAAAATAGCATCATCCATTCAATTAAATAATCAGTTAAATGAATGGAAGCACACAAAACAAAGGATGATCAAATGATGACTCACAAATGACCAAACCAAAGCACTATGACTCGCATAACAACCAGACGGGAAAAGACAACCGACTGACAACACTCACACAAGTGTAACTGTGGGTCAAGATAGGGTACAACAACTATCTCCTCCACTCCCATCGGACATATAAGGCATGCTCAGACCTGTGAAACCAAGTGGAGTCGATACCCCATACCTAGCCGGTACTAGTACCTGCAATGTCTTGCACCAAAAGAATCCATACGTGCATATAGACAAATATTAATATATAAACAGACATGGCACACACACCGATGAAGGAGAATCGTGATGTTCCCTATCTCACTGACATGAGTGAAGGAAAATCATCCTCTCACATCCCAATACACTTGCAAACACGCAACATATAAATAATGCATCGCAATATAAGGTAAAAGTATCAATCCATGATAATGATCCATAAAATAACATTAAACATAAGCACTCAGATACTGCATAAAATCATACACCATACATCCAAATAAAGCATGAAATAACATCGCATATAATCTGAATCAATAAACAATGATGTTCCATTGAACAGTCACTGAAGTAAATCAAAATATACAAAAGAGGTTGATCAAGGAGGGGTACTACATTTGGTACCTGGAATCCTGCATCCACCACTAAAACACAATACAACATATGTATGATACATATACATCATGAATGATCAGGCAAGTGATAGAGAATCGCAACGCCATATCATGTTCACAATGAGTGATATGATATCGTCCCTATCATGAAGATACTAGAAGATAGTCACAATCATCTGTTGGCAACAACAATGAAGGAAAAATGAGAGGGGGGGTGAATCAGTTTTCACCGGATCAACAAACTTAATCACAAATACAAATCTGATAAATTGTATCAATAACAAAGGTAAGCAAATTGATAGCACAACACACAACACCAAGATTTTGATGTGGAAAACCTGGTTAAGGGAAAAAACACAGTGGGAACCCACCCACAATAAGATGATACTCTGCAGTAGTATGTGTAAATATTACAATGGGAAATGCACATGCATTCAGGCACACTGCCTAGAGTTCACTGCTCAAAGATAATGACTTGGAAGGCTACAACCCTCAAGGAAGTCTCACTGACTTACAATAAGATACAAACTACAATCCGGAAGGAATGAACTACAATAATAGCATCTCCAAATGTTTGATGATAGTTCTAGTTAAGCACAATTGTCTTCTCTGCAACACCAATCTCTTCTCAATCATAATGTCGAAGGATGAATCACTTGTTTGCACATAAACCACTCTCTGATAATGCAGACACAACCTCGATACCAAAATTACATGACAATACCACTTATTTATACAATTCATCAACCTTGACAACAAGGTTGGCTAAACCCTCAATTTACAATTACAAAATTACATCACACGATACAAAGATCGACCACCGGACCAACATGATGATATACATGACATAACATGGACCTAATTCAAATCTCCAAACATGCAACACCACCAAAAAGCATGCCAAGATCAACCGCAACACACTATACCACCAAGAAAACCACATAACACGAAGAACATCATCGGTTCAGCAAAATCACCAAGAGCTCCCACAACGATCAATGTGGATCATCAAAATAAATAGGACACAATTAGGAAACACCAACAAGAATGTTAGAATCATCAGAAATAGCTGCACCAACACGACTTATCAAATCTTCATCTGTCAACGTCTGAAACTCAAGAACACTCAAACAGAAACAACTGTCACGACGAAAGATGACTTATGGAGTACCAAATCATGAACCATATAAAATGAAGATACACAAGACCATCCCAAACAGTTTCCCAAAGACTCAGCTCAAGATCTGATCACACTGGAATATACCAAAGGAAATACTAAACTCTGCAAAGAACAGACCACAAAAACAAACTGCAAAACTGGATCATATGATATGATCAATTAAGCTTCCCAGACCACCAAAACTAATACCAAAGAATATAATGATACTATAAAGACTATTGGCAACTGGCACTCATCCGGTTGTCACCTTCTGAGGTAAATTGCATTTTGGATTGTCATTGATGGCAACTCATCTTCAGGTGTTGGTATTTGTCATCCGGAATCATTGTCTTATCTTTTTATCTTGATTGGGCCAACCGGTATACACACTTTGCTTTACTCTTGTTAACTGGTTAGTTTTGGTACCGGTAATGTATATTTGGAACCCGGTTAAGTATAGGACCCGATTAAGGTATTTTGGGACCTGGTAATATCTTTGAAGGAATTTAAGATAGTGTGTGAGCCGACATCAGATATGATCATCAGGATACTGCATAACATATTTCGTGATCCAGAAGTCGACAAGTTTATTTTCATTATGAGGCCAACATATTGAACAAGTTATAAGGGTATTTAAGGGAGATTGTTTAGCAATGGATTTCATGTAAGTGGTTATACGATTTGAGATGTGAATCAATCAGAGATTTATGGTATGCGAATTGGTGTGCGAGTGATTGCATTTGTGCGCAGTTACACGTGCACAATCCTAACCAATAGAGAAGAACAAAGTATCGGAATAAACGGTTCAGAGGAGGTTCTCATAGCTTAAAATGAAACTTATCCAGCATGGTCAGATGCACTATATAAGTTCATTTATGTATGAAATGATTGTGTATTATTGTGTAAGTCAGTGAGACTTCTGTTTGAGCAGTGAGCTCTAGGCAGTAAGCCTGATTGCATGTGCAATCCCCTTTATGTAATATTTGTATACCTTGATCAAGTATATAGATATTGTGGGTATCAGCCCCACCGTGGTTTTTCCCTTTGTACGGTTTTCCATGTAAAAATATTGGTGCTATGGTAATGTTGTTTTATGTGTTGATTTGTTTATGCACTTTAATTTTATATTTTGTTAACCAGTTGATCAACAATAGGTTTAGAAATTCACTTACCGGTAGAACATTGATTCACCCCCCCCTCTCAATGTTCTTGGATTCCAACAATTGGTATTAGAACCTATTTCCTCAGAAGAAGTCTAACAACTTGAGGATGATCCGGAACTTGGAATCAATAGAAACCAGTTTGTAGCAACAGCTTCAAGTTTCTCTTGAGGATCTTGATAATGAGGAGGTGGAAAACAATAAATTGAAGAATGAACTGAGGCAAGCCAGAGAACACATCATTTCATTACAAGGAAATCTATCAGTTGTTCAAGCTAAGAGGAAGGAACTCTGTGATCAACTGCAAAATCAGAGTAGTGATGAAGAAGCTGCTTTGAAAGATCAATGTCATAAACTCACTCGGGAGAATACTACATTGAAGAATGTGCAAGGAGATTGAAGACATGAAGAATAATGAAGAAAACCTAGCTCATGCATTGAAGGACAAATCTTATGAATTCAATAGACTGATACATGAGAATGACATGTTGAAACTTGAGTTTATTCAGTCCCGGAATAATGAAAAGGAACTTGAGAGATAGATCATAATCATGAGAGAATATTTAGCCACTGCAAATGAGTACAAAGACAAGTTCAAAGACAGCTCTGCAAGACTTGATGAATTGCTAAAGAGTCAGAGAGATGTTAATGACAAGAGAGGTCTTGGATATGAAGTAGGACAGAGCTCTCATACTGCGCAACAAGATCAATCATCTAGTCAGAAGAAGAATTATGTCAACAACCATAACCATAAATCACTGATAAGACAGTCTAATGCTCACAAATTCAATGGTACATGCTTTGTTTGCAATAAATATGGTCATATAGCAAGCCAGTACAGAAATAAGGATAATCAGAACAATACATCATTCACTGGTCTTGGAAATGTCAAATGTCATGCATGTAGTAGATTTGGACATATGGATAACCAATAGAGATCAAAAGGAAATCAAGGAAATCAAGGGTATAACAAAACAATTCAAAAGAACAATATTGTTCATTATGCATGCAATAAGATTTGACATATTGCTAAGTGTCGCAAGAGTAAGAATCCACCGGTAGCTGATGGAAATGAAGATGAGAAAGTAAAGGCAAAGGTTGAAGATATCAGAAAGAGACATGAGAGAAGACAGGTTAGGAAATCAGATACTCCATCGACAGATCAATCGGTAGAGCCAACAGGTCTTGCACCGGAAGCAAGAACTTCAACTGGTAATTAAGGCACTCTGCCTTAGGGGTAGGCAAATCATTTAAGATCATGCAGACACCCTGGATTAGGTTTGTAGTTAGGTAATTATGATTGTGGATGGTTACTCAAGCGAATTCAAGTGTTTATCGAAACCTATATGCAGATTATGTGATCCGATAAGATTCTCCGATAGCATTTATGATAGTGGAAAATTAGGGTTAACTAAAATACAAGGGAAAAAGTTAAGTCATTTCTTCACACAACAATCAAGCAGTCTGAAGAGTGATTTCAAAGGCATTCAAGAGTCCAAAGGCAATTTGTACGAGCTTCTGCATCTGAAGAGCATTTCATCATTCGACAAGTTATCAAGGTATTTATCATTTGCAGAAAACCTAGATATTTATCATGTCATCGTCGTCAAATGTTGATACTCCTTTGGTAGTGGAAATTAAGGATCGCCCTCATCCGGAATTTAAGAAGCATCCTTTCAAATCTCTTTTGGATGATTCGTTGGGAGCGTTTTCAAGTGTTTGTCATGGTGTTTTCATACTGACGACATTAGGGCATACATCCACTGCGACATTGAGGAGATTGAAAGTTATGAAATGTCATGTGTATTTAGTGAGCACCTGATCACTGATAATCAACTGAAACCAGAATATGCACATTTGTAGAAGAAGGGTTTTACCCAATTCATGTATTTTTCATCATTTGACAAAGATGAATGGGTCAGGTATATTCTTAGTCGCATTCATGGTGAGTTCCTCTGGTTGGATCAGTCATACAAAATTACTCAGGAAGTCATCAAGAATATCACATGCCTTCATAAGGTCAGAGGTTTGCTAGGGCATAGGTCAAAATTTTCTAACATAGATCTCTGCAAACTTACTGGTGCCACCTATGATGGCAGATCGATGAGAGTTGATGACATTAGGGATATTGATCTAAAATTTGCAATGATGGTGATTGGCTAAAAAGTCTATCAGTCAAACCGGCTAAAATCTGTCTCTGGAACCACCATTCTCATTGCATATCAGATGGTGAAGGAGGATGCACATTATGATCTGTGCAGTGTAATGTTGAAGGGACTGTTGAGAAGAATGTGGATACCAATCCACTAATTATCACTCCACCATTTACTAATCAACCGGCTAATGAGTCCAATTTTGAAGTTGAGGATAAAGATCCAGATGATAAAGTTTCTAGTGAGGCACCTAAACAGAGTGAGGCACCAAGTGGCGAAGCCACCAATGCACAGGAGGTACAGACTTTTAAGGATAAGATATTGGTAGACTCAGGCAAAAAGATAGAGTCAGTCTTCCCTTGGAAATTGACACATCATCTTTAGCCAAAGGGAAATTACGGGAATTTACTATTAGTTTTGACGAGCCTTATCATTTGATGTCTCCGGTAGAGAAAGTTTTGGCCACTACAGCACTTTAGGCACAAGCAACTCAAGAATTGACACAGGAGGAGTCTAAAGACAAAGAGTTGATTTAGAATAATTTTGAAGTTTTGAACTAGCTTGTACCGAAATTCTAGGCAAAGGAGAGCGCATGCTCATCTAGTAAATTACAGGAGATAATTAAATATATTCCTAGACAATACAATTCTTTGGTTAAGATATCTGTAATTGAGGTTAAGGATAAATTTAATGAGGCCCAAAAGTAGAGATTTGTGTAGATGATTGCATATGAGAAAGATAAACTTCAAACTTGTTTACAGTCCATTGATGCAACATTAGCTGAAGGAGGAAAGGTATATAAGACTTGTCTAGATTTTTCAAAGCTCACAACTTCTATAGACAAGCAAATTTTGGATTGTAAAGATCCCTTGCTCTAGATTTCAAATTCTTATAACCCGGGAGAAAATTTAACAAGTTCTTTAGAAGGTCCAGTTTTGGCAATTATGGATCAAATTTTGAGGTTAGAAAAGGAAAGGGACAGCATAATAAGGCGAGCAACAGAGCTCCAGAATTTCATTGGTCCCTAGGTAGATAACATGCTATGTCATAAAATAGATTGTATATCTAATATGCAGTAGGAGGATCCCACTGAATCTCAGGCTATAGAATATTATGCCAGTCTCTTGAATGGATTCACCTCCATTCTTGATTCTCTTAAGCAGGGATGGGATACTTATTTTTCATTTTTGAAGACTTTGTATGCTGACGTTTTGAAAGATGTATAGGAATTGGTATGCATATGTGTGTGTGTGTGTGTGTACATCATTTTTGGTGGACACCCGCTTTGTCATTGATATCAAAAGGGGAGGAGTACAGTGAAAAATGAATGTATATCACAGCGATAGTGTACAGATGTATATAGCTACATGGATGTACAGGTCAGGGGGAGAACTCAGAGGTAATATCATTTTTCACATGAGTGTTGCCATCAATGCCAAAGGGGGAGATTGTTGGCAATTGACACTCATCTGGTAGTCACCTTTGGAGGTAAATTGCATTTTGGGTTGTCATTGATGGCAACTCATCTTCAAGTGATGGTATTTCTCATCCGAAATCATTGTCTTATCTTTTTGTCTTGATTGGGCCAACCGGTATATACACTTTATTTTACTCTTGTTAATCAGTTAGTCTTGGTACTGGTAACGTATATTTGGGACCCGGTTAAGGTATTTTGGGACCCGGTAATGTCTTTGAAGGAATTTAAGGTAGCGTGTGGGCTGACATTAGATATGATCATCAGGATAATGCATAACATACTTCGTGATCCGGAGGCCGACAAGTTTATTTTTATTATGAGGCCGACATATTGAACAAGTTATAAGGGTATTTAAGGGAGATTGTTTAGCGATGGATTTCATGTAAGTGGTTATACGATTTAAGATGTGAATCGGTCATAGATTAATGGTATGTGAATTGGTATGTGAGTGATTGCATTTGTGTGCAGTTACACTTGCGCAATCCTAAATGATAGAGCACAATAGAGTATCAGAATAACCGGTTCAGAGGAGGTTGTCAGAGCTTAAACCAAAACCTATCCAGCATGGTCAAATGCACTATCTAAGTTCATTTATGTATGAAATCATTGTGTAATTTTGTGTAAGTCACTGAGACTTATGTTTGAGCAGGGAGCTCTAGGCGGTAAGCTTGATTGTATGTGCAATCCCCTTTATGTAATATTTATATACCTTGATCAAGTATATAGATATTGTGGGTATCAGCACCACCGTGGTTTTTCCCTTTGCAGGGTTTTCCACGTAAAAATATTGGTGTTATGGTATTGCTTCTTTATGTGTTGATTTGTTTATGCACTTTAATTTTATATTTTGTTAATCGATTGATTAGGAATAAGTTCAAAATTTCACTTACTAGTAGAACACTTATTCACCCCCCCCCCCCTCTCAGTGTTCTTGGATTCCAACAAATAATTCATACACCAAACTACAATCCCAATAAACCAATTTGCAATCACTAGAGCAAGAATATGTTAACATCAATGACAACAACATATCCTAGCAGCAGCAATGTCCAACAATCTCCCCCTTTGGCATTGATGGAAACATATGAATGTGAAAAATAGTCAATGCAAAGAAAAAAAATAACTCCAACAAACTCCCCCTAAGATCAAGCAGATAAAATAGCTTTTCACATGCTTCTCTCCCCCTTTGACAACAATACCAAAGATCTCAAAACAAAAAACCAAACTCTCCCCCTTAAAACACATAACCAGACTACTCTACCAGAGGAGCAGCACCAACTCATCAATCCAGATAAAAGGAATAAGACTATGAAGTCCACCAGATTGATGCAATTCAATGCATCTAGTTCTTATCAGGAGAGGTGAATACCCCTAACTTATCTATCAAATAGACAAATGTATCTGCAGACAAAGTCTTAGTGAAAATATCAACAATCTGTTCCTTTGTAGACACATATTCCAGCTTTACTTCCTCTTAACTGACTTTTTCTCTCAAGTAATGATATTTGATTGACACAAGTTTTGTTTTTTAATGTTGCACTAGATTCTTTGACATGTTAATAGCACTGGAATTATCCCAATATATGACAGTAGGCTCACCATAGATAACTTTGATATCCTTCAACATTTGCTTCATCCAAACCACCTGAGTGTAGCTACTAGCAGCAGCAATGTACTCAGCTTCAGCAGTAGATAAGGACACTAAATCTTGTTTCTTACTAGCCCATGAAACCAATTTCTTACCTAAAAATAAATCACCATCGAAGGTACTCTTTCAGTCATCAACATCACCAGCCCAATCAGCATCAGTGTAAACACATAACATGAAATCATCATTCTCTAGATACCACAAACCATAATCCATAGTTCTCTTCAAGTATCTGAATATCCTCTTTACACCAGTGACATGACTCTCTTTTGGATCAGCTTGATATCTAGGAGTCATGCACACAGCATGCATAATGTTTGACCTAGTATGAGTAAGATATAGCAATCCACCAACCATAGATCTGTACAAACTCTGATTAGCTTTCAAAGATTCATCATTCTTAGACAATTTGTAGCCAGACACCATAGGAGTTCCAACCGGTTTGGAGTCATCTAACCCAAACTTCTTCAACAATTCCTTCACATATTTAGTTTAAGATATAAAAATACCTTTTTCAGTCTGTCAAATCTGCAAACCTAAGAAAAATTTCTTCTCTCCTATCATAGACATCTCAAAAAAAATTTGCATATCACCGGCAAAATTCATGCTCAAGTCATCATCTCCTCCAAAGATAATATCATCAATAAAGACTTCAACAATCAAAATGTTATCATTCTCAATCTTAAAATACATATTATTATCAGCAGTCCTTTTATTAAATCCCAATTTCAACAAGTACTTATCCAATCTAGCATATCAGACTCTAGGGGCTTGTTTCAATCCATAAAGAGATTTCTTTAGTTTACATACCATGTCTCCATCATCAGATAGTGAAAATCCATCAGATTGCTCAATATAGACTTTTTCCTCAAGATTGCCATTCAAAAAAGCTGACTTGACATCTATCTGATACATTTTGAAATCTTTATAGGCAACATATCCAAGCAACAGTCTAACAGCTTCAAGTCTGGCTACCAGAGAAAAAGTCTCCTCATAATCAATCCCTTCTTTTTGTGAATATCCTTTGCATACCACTCTTGCTTTATTTCTGAAAACTTCACCAACTTCATTCAATTTATTCCTGAATACCCATTTAGTACCAATCACATTCTTATCTTTAGGTATAGGCACAACCTCTCATGTGTTATTCTTTTCAATCTAATCTAATTCTTCTTTCATAGTTCTCATGCAATTTTCATCTTTACAAGCCTCAACAACATCTTTAGGTTCAACTTTAGAAATCAAACATACCTCTTCAGCAGCTAGCCTTCTTCTAGTTATCACACCTTTATTTTTATCACCGATAATCTAATCTTTAAAATGATTCAATCTTACATACCTCAAAGTCTTCTAATTATTTTGATTTTTCAGGTTCCTGCACCTCTCCACCGGCAGCAACAACATCCAGATTAATTGTCTCTACCGGATCATTCTGCTTCAATTCTTCAGTTTGAATAGGATTAAGAACAATGTGTTGACCATCATCATATCTGCAAGCTCTGGTTTCTTTTCCAAGGTTCTCATCCACTTTCACATTTGCACTTTCCACTATCTTTCTCAATCTCTTATTGTGGCACCAATAGGTTTTACTCTTTGTTGAATTTCCCAAGAAAATTCCTTCATCACTTCTTGCATCAAACTTTCCTATGTCGACATCTCTCTTGATATAACATTTGCTACCAAATATTTCTAAAATATCTCACAGTAGGAACATGACCAAACCATAGCTCATAAGGAGTCCTACCAGTATCACCTTTAATATGAACTTGGTTGAATGTGTAAATAAAAGTGCTAATAGCTTGTCTCCAATAGATCTTTGGAACATTCCCTTCAATCAACATAGTCCTTGCAGCATCCAAAATAGTTTAGATCTTCCTTTCAACAACTCCATTCTGCTGAGGGGTTCTAGGAGCAGATAATTGTCTTCTAATCTCATTCTTCTCATGGGATGAATCAAACTCACCAGAACAAAATTCACCTCCTCTATCAGATCTCAGACATTTCACCTTCAATCCTAACTCGGACTCAACCTTTGCTTTGAATATCTTGAATTTGTTTAATGCTTCAGATTTTTGCTTCAAAAAGACAACCCACATCATCTTGGAATAATCATCAATTAGCAACATAAAAAATCTGTATCCCTGCACATTTCTAACATTTTTAGGTCCACATAGGTCAGTATGCACAAGATATAGCAATCCATCAGATGTGTACCATTTTCTCTTGAAATAAATTCTTGTTTGCTTACCCAATTGGTATTCCTTACATACCAGATCAAAAGGCTTAACAATCTCACGTAGATCTCTAACAGCTTGAGTAGAACTAATCTTAATCATTGAATCAAAATTAACATGACACATTCTCCTATGCCACAACCAACTTTCATCAATTTGAGTAATCAAACAACTTTTCTCACCAGCATTCAAATGAAAAATAATGCATTCAGTCTTAGTTCCAGATGCAATATATATACCGGAGGCATTTAGGATCTTGCATTTACCATTCTTGAATTATAAATCATAACCTTTTTCAACCATCTATCCAACACTTAAAATATTATGCTTCAAACATTCAACATACAGAACATCATCAGTATTATGCTTACCATCAAAGGAAATAGAATCTCTACCACGGATCACACAAGCTTTGTCATCTCCAAATCTCAATATTCCACCATCATACCTTTCCATACTCACAAATTTTATTTTATCACCGGTCATATGATGTGAACAATCATTGTCAATCACCCATTCATCTTGTTTTTCAACTATAACAACCAAAGCTTTCTCATCAATAGTGCAACTAGTGGAATCAAAAGGTACCAATCCATCTTCTTTAATGGCAAGAAACACAACTTCATCTCCTTTTGATTCTTCATCTATAACACCCTCATCAACAACATAATAGCAGATCCTCTAATGCTTATACTTCCGGTTAGACTTGTAAGGCTTATCATACTTCTCATGCTTCTCAAATTTATCATGCCTATCATACTTAGCCATTCTCTCTAGGCACCTCGAAGCAAAATGTCCTACCTAATTGCAAGAGAAACATTTCAAGGGAAATTTTCCATCATACTTACCAACTCGTTTAGGGAATCTCTAAGAAAACAATGCTTCAAGCTCATCTGGTTCTCTTTCTTGCTCTTCCATCTCTCTCCTTTCTCTTTCATATCTTGATATTCTACATTCTTCAAGATCATAATTATGCTTTCCGGATACAAATGCTCTGGATGTTGTCTCAGAATTTCCATGTGATTCACCAAATTTGCTCAACTCAAATGCAGCAATCTTTCCAACCAACATATCTCTTGTTACTGTAGTCACACTTTGGATCTCATTAATAGTAGCTACCTTATGTTTATAAGGAGTTAATTATCTCAGCGCCTTAGCGACAATTTCCTCTTCTTCAAGGGTTCCACCGGCACATCTGATACCTGGGATAAGATCATTCACCTTAGCCATAAAGGTGTTTATATTCTCATCTTCTCCCATCTTCAACATCTCATATTTTCCTTTCAAACTCTCCAACTTATCAAGTTTCACTTGTTTATCTCCTTCATACAGGGTTTCAATCTTCTCCAAGATCTCATGTGCAGTATGAAATCCCATTACATTTGGCATCTCTGAATCAATCAGGGCACTCAGCAATACTTCCTTTACTCTAATATTATGTCCAGCTTCCTTGATCTCATCAATAGTAATCGGTTCATTCGGAGGAGCGGAATAGGAATTATTTGTAATCTTCTAGTAATCTTCTCCAAGACATCTCAAGGGCACTTCCATCCGATTCTTCCATATAGAATAGTTACTTCTATGAAATCTCAAACTCTCCTTAAAGATAACACCTCTTGTTCCAATTGCCATTCCAAATCTTCTCAAGCAATTAAGCTTCTTCCAGAGGATCTAGCTCTGATACCAATTGTTGGCAATGACAATGAAGGAAAATTGAGAGGGGGGGTGAATCAGTTTTCACCGGATCAACAAACTTAATCACAAATATAAATCTAATAAATTGCAGCAATAAAAAAGATAAGAAAATTGATAGAACAACACACAACACCAAGATTTTGACATGGAAAACCCGGTTAAAGTAAAAACCAAGGTCGTAACCTACCCACAATAAGATGATACTCTACAGTAGTATGTGTAAATATTATAATGGGGAATGCACATGCATTTAGGCACACTGCCTAGATCTCACTACTCAAAGATAATAACCCAAAAGGCTACAATCCTTAGGGAAGTCTCACTGACTTACAATAAGATTCAGACTACAATCCAGAAGGAATGAACTACAATAATAGCATCTCCAAGTGCTTGATGATAGTTCCGATTAAGCACAAGTGTTTGCTCTGCAACACCAATCTCTGCTCAATCATAATGTCAAAGGATGAATCACTTTTTCACATATACACCACTCTCTGATAATGAAAACACAACCTCAATACCAAAATTACATGACAATACCACTTATTTATACAATTCATCAACCTTGACAACAAGGTCGGTTAAACCCTCAACACACAATTACAAAATTATATCACACGATACAAAGATCGCCCACCGGACCAATATAATGATATGCATGACATAACATGGACCTAATTCAAATCTCCAAACATGCAACACCATCGGAAATCATGCCAAGAACAACTGCAACACACTCCACCACCAAGAAAACCGCATAACACGAACAACATCACCAATTCAAAAAAATCACCAAGAGTTCACACAACAATTAATATGGATCATCAAAACAAATAGGACACAATTAGGAAACACCAGCAAGCATGTTAGAATCATAAAAAATAGTTGCACCAACACCACTTATCAAATCTTCAGCTGTCAATGTCTGAAACTCAAGAGCACTCATACAGCAACAACTATCACAAAGAAAGATAACTTGCGGAGCACCAAATCATGAATCATCTGAAATGAAGATACACAAGACCATCCCAAACAGTCTCCCAAAGACTCAGCTCAAGATCTCATCACACCGGAATATACCGAAGGAAATACTAAACTCTGCAAAGCACTGATCAGAAAAATAAACTGCAAAATCGGATGATATGATATGATCAATTAAGCTTCCCATATCACCAAAACCAATACAGAAGAATATAATGATACTATAAATACTCCATACACCAAACCACAATCCTAATAGACCAATCTGCAATCACCGAAGCAGGAATATGTTGGCATCAATGACAGCAACATATCCTAGTAGCAGCAATGTCCAACATCATCAACTCAATCATCGTCATAATTATGGACTAGGGTTAGCATAATCAAGATAATATCACAACCTCATAAGCAATATAATCCATACATGAATAATGAGTACTGCATAAGCCTGATCAACATATTAGTCCAGGACATAACTTCGTCGACATAAATCATAATGGATCCACTAATATCAAAGAGACTATCAGAGCACAAATCTAATTGTTTATCACATTCTCTCATAAAGGATGAGTCAGGGAGAGGCACTACATCCTCCCCCCCTAAAACTCAACTTACTCTTGGAAGTTGCAAGCTTAAGATGAAAATGTACATGTTAATCTAAAACTTCTTTTGAACACAACCAAATCATATCTTTCCTATAGAACATTTACAAATAATATACATGATCTCCTCACTAGAGGATTCATCAATCATTAGAACACCTTATCTCAAAACATTTCCTAGCTCAGAGTAAAATAACAACAAAAGTTTCCTTACTATGCTTCAATTGTTCAAGTGAATACATTACATAAGAGATAAAACAAGTAACAAAACTCTTACTAGTTACAATAAGCATGTTAAATCATTATAATATCTTCAAGTGAACTTTATTTAACCACATTTTGCAAGACCAAAACTATAATTCCTGTCACCGAGTTAGCATCTATAAGCCAAAATCGGAATAACTCACACCATTTAAAGCATTGAAACACTCCTTTAACATCTAGTTGCATGCAATTAAGAAGACAAATATACATTTTACATAATAATTTACACAGACACATCCTTATATTATTAAAGAAGCCACATGTCATACACCTATATGAGGAAATTTGAATAAACTTCCTTCAAGACAGAATAAGATAAAAAAGAATCTCACAATTATCTAAAATCTATATCCTATGAAACAAGATTTACAGTATTCAAAGTTTTCAATTTCTACCACACTTCCGCTACGCTACTCTGATACAAACATTCAACGCATATTTCATCCAATCATATTTTTCAAAGCCACTCTAATCCATTAATTATGCAAGATATATATAAAAAAGCCCTCATAACAGTTCTTTTGCATTTAACTATTTCATATATTACAAACTTCTCGAACCCAAATGCATTTATGTCTCATATTTATTTACTTATCTGATACTAACATTATCTAATTGTTCACTATGTCTAGTGTACTTCTTTGTTGTGTCCTCCCTTGCACACACTCTATCAGAGGTTTGAAATGAACATGATAGAGACAATACTTCGCACAAAATGAGGGCCCACAATACTCAACATGCAAGAACAATCACAAAAGACAACAACAACAACAACAATAGCATAAGAGAAAGTCCAAAAAGAAAGGGTCGTCAAAACCAACATTAGATCACAAAAATTGCCGATGAAATCAGTCAAGAAGCAAAGTGTGACAATTGCCACCACATCAAAAATAGATGAAAAAAGAATTACAAAATCCCAAAATCAAATTAACTTCAATGGTGCCAGCACAAATCACAAAATAGCCAACTTATCCAAATCTACATCATGAGGTGACCAATTCCAGTCACATCAAAGGGAGTAACTGCTGCACAATGCCCAAGGGTACAACACCTTGAATGTGTTAGAGAGTGCATGCTAGACTTTTAAAACCATATGTTTATTAGTAATATCTATATTCATTTTATCATTTTAATGCAATATAGTCTTTACGAAAGTCTAAGAAAATATTCTTCATGAAAGGAGACATATGCAAGGAGGAAATAAAGTGTTTCATACACACACAAGGAATATACTAATGTCATGATTAATATTGAAGATGTCACTCAATGATGTACTACAATATTCACCATTTCCTCTTATTGCACAATAAAAAGCATATAGATGATAACAATGATGTCATTGAACAATTTAATCAATCATATATTCACACAAGTAAATTACTCATAAGAAATGGATCTCATTACTTAATCTCCAAATGAAATTTAATATCAAACTTTGATTACTCCTACTCCTATCTCCTATGATCATTTTCTTAACACACCATTAACCAAATAATTTACCTATATTACATAAAACTAAAGATCATAGTCTTACTTGCAACCACTTATTTCATTTATATTTAATTTCGCATAAATTCAAATACATTCATACATACATTATTCTATTCAACTCATCTCCCATCAGCCCTTAACTATATTCTTTTGTACACTAAATATTCTGAGTAATTCAAAGAAAATTGTCATTAAGGGACATATTGCAATGTCATACAATCCATTATCAATTCATCCTATTGGATTTCACTGAGCAAGCGCTTCCCTAAAATTCGAACAGGGTAAGGACGTAGCATCTTTCCTTAATCTATCCATTCAATCAAGCAATACATTTCATCAAAACCACACAACTCCTTCACAATATAAGACTTTTATCTTACCAAACCAAGACATAATGATATGATTTCCAAATTTTCCTACACTATACATGCAATGCACCAATTTTACTTCATTCAACATGTATACTATAACATGGTCCTTTAGCCTACTATTTCATTAAACTTTCAACATTATTCATGCAAGAGATATTCTATATAAATAACTCTTCTTTTAAATGAAATGCATAGATCTCAGTCTTCAAAGAAAATTTTATTCCATCCAAACTTTTCTTTTTAAGGTGTACAAAATCATACTCATCTATGAATATTCAAAAATAAACTTCTTAAGCACCTTGAATCATATACTCGAATGGAGGGAGAAGAGGGAGAAAAGAATTGTCAAACAATAAATATATGCACACAAGAATTATGTAAGGACAGTTTGAATTTCCTAAATATGCTATATTTTTTGTACCATATAGCTATTTACGTCATTTTCTAAGTATGCAAATTCAACCTCCCATATGTTTCCTAACATTACAAATGCAGCTAGAAATATCAAGTCCTTATCGAAAGATATGATTTACTCAAACAATCTTTTCTTAAATGCATAATCACACACATATATAAACACTCAGTAGTTCTATTTGGGACCCATACTTCACCAGTTAACTTCCTTACATTTTACATAGGAGAATAAATGAAAGAGAAGGGCATCATTAAGCTACTATTTTCTTATATATAGGTACATCCCATGCAAGTTATTCAATTTCACATCACGATCTTCACTAAATATTTCTTATATGCATAATACAAACACTTCATCTTACTATTCATAAGAAAATCAATGTAACAAGCTAATTAGTTAAGAGAACACACACAATTTTCTCTCATTCTATAGCATAATCATTTATATAGGGAAAACAACCTCTAATATTCATGTAAGCACTAGAAATTACAAAGCAAGCAAGACTGCACAAAATCATATAGACATCACACACATCTAGGAGGCATTCATAAGAAATGAATACACAAGTATGATTTCTAGAAAGGATTAGGGAGAAAACACAAAGAATAGGCATATAAGGCCAAGGTTCCAATGACATTTTCCAACACAAATCTCAAAGAATCAACTCAATTCAAAGAGAACATTATAGCACACCACACAAGACTAGGAGAAACAACATTAACCAGAGATCCCAGTGTTTGCAACACAGGCTCTGATACCAGATGTAATGCCCCACCAAAATACCCAAAAGAAATAAATCAAAATCTACTAACAAAAGGAGATAACTTTTTTTTTCTTTAAGGTAACTATCACTTCTATGTTATCTCTAGCATTCCATTGATGCAACATTACTACCAGTATTCATCTATGCACCATTAACAATTTACATGAATGCATAAATCAACATGAACATATCCATAGAATCATATTACGCAAGAAGAATGATTATTTAATCATTAACACAATCGCTATATAAACGCATACAATGCAAATCCATTCCCTAGGGTATCTCAACGTCCTTACTTGACAAAATCCTAACACATCATATATCCATCTTATAACATCATATTCTATTATCCATCTATCCATTTACTTTCCATACAACTATAATAAATCCTTAACACATTTGTATAACTTCAGTACTTATCATACTCTTTAGATTCTTTTAGAAACTACCAAATCAAATACTCCTAATATCCATTCTTTCATTCATCATAAAAGCACCATAGTTTATATAACCATTCTCTTCTATAAGACTAGATTATTCTTTCAAGTTTCATTACATATCTCTAAGATAACTGGCTCATTTACCTAAGTAACATAATCCATTTCATCTATATAACTCTCATTTCTTAAGAAAGATCTCTAACAACAACTACTATTCTTCCAACTTAATTTCCATAAGGTTATACATACAATCCCATCTTACAATTTTAATACAATACAAATGCATACATACTAACTCCTTCTTATCCACATAGAACTCATAATCTAGCATTACATAACGAATACCCAATACATCAATGAATGTATGGTGTAAGAGCACCAAGAAATGTGTCCACATCATTTTGATTCATGGTTGTATTGGGAATAGAATATGTGTGTGTGTGTTTGAAGGCCTATTGATTAGGCCTAGGCAATGTAATAAGCCCTAAGGCTCCAAAGTGTGTCAACTTGTTCAAAGGTTTTGTATGGGAATTCTATAGGTTTTTTTTTTGTTTAGGGGTCTACACTATGTAGTATGTTCATTATTGACCTTTGGTGTGAAGGCAAGATCAATTTGTAAAAAGTTGTCAAAAGTTGCAAAAGTTGCAATTGTTGTCAAGCAATTTTTTTTGCAACATTTTCAAATGTGGTTACTCCAACGGTTGGTTGGTTGCTTGTATGCATTGAGGAAGTTGGAGGAGTTCCTTGGCATGATATAAGCCTGGAGGAGCGATGCCTTCTAGTTAGAGAAGTTGGAGAAGTAAATTTTGAATGAAATCTTTGTCTTCAAACAAAGCGGTTATTGAGTTTTTTTCTACATTTTCCTTGAATTCCAGTTCTTGCATGATTCCTAACGATTGGTAGGCATGAATTGAGAATTTTAAAAATTGTAGAAGAGGTTTACCACTCATCTAGAGTTTATTTGAGGCCTTGAAACATTCGGGCTTGAAAGAAAGAGAATTTTCAATCCCACTAGTCTGGTAAAACCCTTAAACCAAAGGTTTGAATGCTAATAGGGGCACAAATCAACATCTCTCAATGGGATCGATCTGGAACTTGGGAGTATGTTGATTTTGCATGTATATTAATTGTTCCTGATGGTTGTGAATATAGGAGGTATCATTTGAATATCCTAAGATGAGGCCCTAGGCTTGACATCGATCATGTGGCAAGCCTGAGCAGTAGAAAAAGGAGATAGAAAACATGAACAGCAGATTGGTGGATGGTCAAACTAGGCATGTGAAGGACCCTTGGGTAGGTGCAGACCCCTAGCAAGTGACATTCTTGCATTCCTTATTGACTGGTGAAGCTTTTGAGAGATTAAACCCCAATACCAGCTAGAAGAGGCAAAATAGGGTCAGTAAGGTTGACCATCCGTACTCAAAACCCAGATGCAGAAGTTTGGAATCTTGTAGAAGGCCCAAAAGGGTATCCAAATATTTAATTTATTTAGGGTTTTGCTTAGGTAGATAGTGAGACAAATCAGTAAAAATCCGATTGGAGGGCTAATTGCTTGTAGCCCTATTCCCTAGGTCTAATAGGGGAAACAACACAAGAGGCTAATAAACACCCATATGAGGGGTAATAATCTATGAAAATTCCATATAACACATGTGTGAACATTCATATAGGCCAAATTCCACCTTGTGAGTAAAGATCTCGTTGTTTGGGGTGTGGGGTTGTTAGCTGTCTTTGCTTGAAGGGTTGGAACCTAAGGGGTAGAAGACACCTTGTCAATTATGATTTGTCCTGAGTGGAGAGATCCTTGTGAAGGATCTATGGCAGACTCTAATAACCTTGGGAAGGTTAAGAACATTGGTCCATTGGGTGACACCTAGT
This sequence comes from Cryptomeria japonica, assembly GCF_030272615.1. Lineage (NCBI taxonomy): Eukaryota > Viridiplantae > Streptophyta > Pinopsida > Cupressales > Cupressaceae > Cryptomeria > Cryptomeria japonica. Next base: position 465,741,558 of record NC_081407.1, read on the forward strand.
GGAGACCCTTATTGAGCAAAAACCAAAGAAAGTGATTGAACATCCCATATCCCTCTGCATCAATGTACAATGAGGACTACTCCTAAAATACTATCTCATATTCTTTTTCAATTACATTTACAAATGCATGAAAACACATGTCTCAAGAATACATAATCTCTTTTACATATACAAACCATCATGATACATTACTTTCTAATCCAATTACATAGAAATTGTCTTCATAGAATATCCACATAATGAGGAATCCAAGAATCTAATCCACACATGCTAACATCCAAGAAAAATATCCCAATGCAAGAAGGCATCAAACCACCCAACCATGTGGAACCAAATAGGAACCACCCCCCATGCTAGGAGATGACATAAGATTCCAACTCACACTCAAGACCTAAGCTAACACCTAGCAACCATAGGATACAACATGACAACACAAAACTCCAACATAAGAATACAACATCAAATCACATCACATGGCTAAATCAAAGCAATCAAGCTCCAGAGACATAATCAGCAAATAAAGGCAAATGGATAATGGACACATGTGGGGTAGAGTGTCATCACATGCTAACCTCATGTGGCATCTATCTCCACCTTGGAGTCACACAAACGGAGAACAGGTTATCGCTCCAACGGTCTTCCCAATCTAAAATCCCAAATCCATCTCCCTGGGTCTGACCAATTGGTACATACAATCATCATATTCTTATTCTTGATTAGGTGAATTCCTAGTTACCCAAACCTACTAATCAATTATGATTATTGTTATCACTTGCAATTACAACATAAACTCTCTATGTGGCTCCATCAAGTCTAGACCCCCTCCTAGAGGCCTAATGCTCAAGACCCTAGTCCACACATGCAAGAGCCCACTTTGCCTACCATGGAGCAAAACCATAGGGTAGTACATAACAAGTACATCACAATAACAACATGAAACTCATCAAGGAAAGCATCCAAAAATCATTACAAATCTGATACAAACTTAATCATAAATGATAGCTATAAACATACAAACAAATGCCATATAACAAGAATCATGCCATAAGCTAAAAGCATCATAATGCAACGATAAAGAGAGCCTCAAGAGTGATATAAATACATAAATATGGCAAGAATATGAATCCAATGATACCACATAGTCCTCAACAGTAAGGCACAACAGAACCTCTCACTGGAGCTTCATGTACTCATCCTCAACAGCAAGGGATGCATACATCTTGTTAGAGCAACATTACATACCTCAACAGAAAAGTGCAAAAATACTTGCTAGAGCTCAAATAGGATTCAAATGCATCAAAAAGGAATAGCACAATGCCCAAAACATAAAATATGACAGTATAGAGCCTCTAGAGTCCAAATCCATCAAAGAAAGTCAATCGGGAAGTCAAAACCCAAGTCAAAAATTGTCTGATATTGTTTTAGTGTTTTTCTTACTACTATGGTGCTATTGTCACCCAAAGTAGCACCTTTGTAGCATGTTCTAGCACTTTTGTTACTAGGTTGCAACATTTGCAAAACGGGAGAAAGAGTCAATCAAACTTTCCCAGATTCAGGCATAGGCGCAATCAAGGTTTCAAATCGACCCAGAACACATAAAAGACCATCATAAAAGAAGACTAGGGTTTACACAAACCCAATAAGGTCATAAATCCAAGAATTTGATCACATCCGACAAATATATGCACAAAAATGTGTTTCAGAGATAACCATACAAATGCATATCATAACATAAGGACTCCAAACACTATGAGATCCTCAAATAGGATAAGCAATGGCAAACTAAGCCTCTACAAGTTCCAAACAATGCAATAGAAATCATATAGGAAATTAATTCAGACAAGAAGACATCTCCCATAACCATTTCCAGCAATACCCAAAATTGCAATCACAATTATAACTTAAAAGCATTCCCATTGTAATTTATTTTCAATAACCAATAATAAATAACTGAAATCACTCCCAAAATTTCTCAAAACAATCTTTTGGCAGTCACGAAGAAAACAACTATTTTCAAAGATCAAAATGCAAGAATGAAAATAGATCTCCAACCTGGAAGTAGAGTGGTGGTAATGCAATCGTAGAAGAGAAAAAATCCAAACCAACAAGTTTTCCAAAATCCAATCCAACCAAGCAGTTCTCACTTGAAGCCATTCGAAAATCCAAAAGTAGCAAAAAGATATCCAGAAGCACACATGCGCACAAAAATGCTCACCAAGCCAATAAATAAAATCTCATTCAAAACTACAAAAGAATATTCGACAATCAAAATATTTCAATAAAACATATTCTATACCAACCCCCCTTCCAAAAATCGAGGTGAGAATATAAAATAATATTATTTACTCAACCAATAAAATAATAGGGCGGGTATAAACATAATATTTAATTGCTCAATTAGTAACAAGAGAATGTAATAATAATATAATAAACAATAATAATAAATTAAAGCCCAATAAAATAAATCAAAGGAATTATAAATAAATGTTCCAATTAAATATAAACCACAAATAATATAAATAAATAAACAAATAATTAAATAATAATATCCTCACAATCACAACTCCCTAGAGGGTGAAACATAATAAGGGGTAGTTATATAAATAATAACAAATAAATAAATAAATAATCAAAACAATAAATAATTAGATAAACAATAAATAATCCAAAAATAAATAAATAAATAATAAATAAGATAAACAAATAAATAAATAAATAAACAATAAAGAAGATAAATAAATAAACAATAGACAAATAAGCGTAATAGATAATGAATAAGTAAATGTACGGACAAGCATAAATGCTTCAACTGATAATTAAACGATAAATAAATAAATGAACAGATAAGCATAAATAGTCAACCAATAATTAATAAATAAATAAATAATAATTCAACAAATCAAAAGCCATATAATAAATATTCAATTCAACATTAGACCATAAAATAATAATAATATAAAATAATCAAGTAAATACAAACTCATGGAATAAACATCAATAAATAATAAATCTCTAATAATAATTCACACATTATATTAGTCAGTTTTAACGGCCAATCTTAAAAAGTCATGAAGATTAAATAGGCATGATGGATTATATGTTTATATAGACATATACTAGCTTTCTATTTTGGATACCTAGCAATTTGAATATATACTTTAGATTACAAGCATCTGGATGCATGCATTTACTGGTATTTATTCATATTAAGGGTAATTATTTTAGGATGGGTAATATTGGCTTATTTTAGAATACTAATCATCGGTTGAAAAACCCTAATGCCATTGGCTGAATTCTTCTATATTTGTTACCCGTATGTCATATCTGAAGACTTTGGATCAAATGTGGCTAACATGCAAAATTTCAGGGCCTGGACAGAGAATTTACCCAGCCTTGATTACTCATAGATTTCGTCTTTCTTTTTATAAATCTACAGGGAAGGGAGGAGGAATGATCAAATTTCATTCACCTCCTCTTGTTAGTGTAGCCTGGATCACATCCTTCACTAAGGACTGCATCCAGGAGCATAAACAACAGTTGGTAAACTGGAGATTTTTTGTTCTGATGGGTCATGGGACGATCAAGTTTGGGCTTAAGATAAATGAATTGGGAAACCCAATTCAGTTTAAAGTTTCTAATCTCTATATTCATGATCTGCTAGGATAGGTTTCACTAGATATTTTATTATGGATTACTTTCGAGCTTTACTAATAAAATCTCATTGAGGATATTTTATGGACTGTTTGATACTAACAAATTTGCCAAGTATGTGAGAAACTAACCATTCAGGCCAAACAGATATATCTCAGGCAATTAAGGGATACTATACACAACAAAGAACAACTTCAGAACTATGCCGCCGGGAGTTGAGGGACAATTGATTATTGAAATTTGTAAACAAGGGCTTGTAAGGGAGGGGTAAAACAGAAATACCCTACCCTCCTTCCTGATCACCCTAGCTCGGGGTGCTGATGTATTAAAAATCTGATACTATTGTATATTGAGATAAGACTAGCTGGACTATGGTCCCGGGCAAGGCCGGAGGTTTTCTCGCCTCCACTCTTTCCTATCAACGCCCGCACGAGTGGAGTAATGTAAAATTTTAAAATAATTAATAAAATTCTTGGCCTCGGCCTCTTACCGATCAAAAATAATAATAATAATAATTCACACATTAATATCAAATATTAATGTCATCCATTAATTTAATTTAATACTAAATAAACTATATAAATTGATTAATTATTAATTAATAAATAATCCCAAATTCACAAGGCAACTATACATAAGGTTGAAATACATACCACATAACACAGACCAACAACTCAATCAAAGACACTAATTGACAAGGGTATCAACTTAAGCCTAAAGTATGAGAGGGAAACACATGCCATTTCCGACAACTTGCCATTGGGATAATACATGCTCAGACCTGTAAGACCAGGTGGAGTCGATGTCTGGTACTTGCAATCCTACATCCACCACTAAAATATAATACAACATATGTACAATACATATACATCATAAATGATCAGGCAGGTGATAGAGAATTGCAACGCCATATCATGCTCACAATGAGTGGTATGACATCGTCTCCATCACGAAGATACTAGAATACAATCACAATCATCATCATAATTATGGAATAGGGTTAGCATAATCAAGATAACATCACAACCTCATAAGCAATATAATCCATACATGAATAATGAGTGCATAAGCCTGATCAACAGATTAGTCCGGGACATAACTTCATCCACATAAATCACAATGAATCCATAATATCAAAGAGACTGTCAAAGCACAAATCTAAAAGTGTTTATCACATTCTCTCATAAAGGATGTGTCAGGCAGGGGCGCTACAGTTGTTGATTCTTTAACTAGAAAAAGGAACTTTCGCTTTAGATTTGAGAAAATGTGGCTATCTTATCCTTCACTTCATGATAATATTAAACGGTGGTGGAATATAAGTATTGATGGATCAGCTATGTTTAGAGTTGAGAAGAAGCTTGGGGGGGTCAAAATTAAAGAATATTAGAAAATGGAACAAGGAGTCCTTTGGGCACATTTTTGTCAACAAGATTGTTATCCAGTTGGTATTGAAATAAATTCAAGATAAAATTTAGGCGAAAGGCTATATGGATGGGTACTTAGATAAAGAAAATGATATTCTGTCAAAATTACATGATATCATCTCTAAGGAGGAGGAAATTTGGAAGCAGAGATCGAGAGCAACTGGCTTGCTGCTGGTGACAGGAACACCAAATTCTTCCACCTCTCTACCATGAAACACAGGGCTTCTAATAGAATCAATCATATTTTCAGAGATGGTAATAAGTTTGATTCGAAGGTTGATATCAGTTATGAGATAGTCTCGTATTTTAGTGGACTCTTATCTATTGATTCTAGTCTTAGACCTGAGGCTCAACAGTGTCTTATTGATGATATTCTGAGTATTCTCAATGAATAGCATAACAAAATGCTACTGGCTATCCCTTCTAGCCAAGAGATCAAAAAAGTTATTTTTTTCTTTCGAAGGCAATAAGGCCCCTAGGCCTGATGGTTTCCCAATGTTTTTCTTTCACACATTTTGGAATATTGTTACTGAAGATATTTATAATGTTGTGAAGGATTTTTTTGGTGCTAGAAGGACCCTTAAAGAGATTAATTCAACTTTCATTGTTCTTATTCCCAAAGTTCTTGGAGCTGACTCTTTTGATGTTTTTCGTCCAATCAGGCTTTGTAACTCATTTTACAAGATCATATCTAAAGTGCTCACCTCTAGGTTGCTGACTGTGCTACCTCTTATCATCTCTTCACAACAGACTGAATTTGTCCCAGGCAGACAAATCCTTGATTCATTTATTACAGTGCATGAATATATTCATTCTCTTGTTGAGTCAAAGAGATAGGGTTTCCTTCTTAAGCTAGATTTGTCTAAATCTTATGATAGGACGGATTGGAATTTTCTTTTCAAGGTGTGGGAGGCTTTTGGTTTTGGTAAAAAAGTTCGGGAGCTTATTTGGCAGCTTATTTCCACAACCAACACTTCAATTTTGGTTAATGGATCGCCTTCTCATTTCTTTCAATCTTCTAGGGGCATAAGACAGGGGGGGGCCATTTCTCCTATTCTATTCACTATCATGGTGGAAAGTCTTGGATGGTATTTACAAAAGATGGTTAGAGGTGGAAGTTTAGAGGGTCTCCACCCTTCATCTGATGTAACTATTTGTTTACATCAACAGTTTGTTGATGACACCATTTTGATGGGAAATTTATTGGGGTGTTCTATTGGAGACTTCCCTTCAAATTATTTGGGGTTTCCCTTGAGATCCTCACCGCCAGATTCTTTCTGGGTTTCTTTAGTGGAGAGACTCAACAAGAAGCTTGTTGGTTGGAAAGGTGATATCTTCAGTCAGGCTGGAAAAGTTCAATTGTTAAAGGAAACCTTGCAGAACCTTCATGTTTATACCTTGAGCCTTTTTAGAATACCTGCTAAATTTGCAGAAATCGTTGATAGTATCCAAAAGAGGTTCTTATGGTCAGGAGTGGAGGATAAAAAGAGAATTTCATTGATTTCCCGGAATGAAGTGTGTAAGCCTAAGAAATTAGGAGGCCTGGGTTTGAGTGATATCAGATCTTTTAATGAGGTGCTACTAGCAAAGCAGGTGTGGAGGATTTATTCAAAGAGAATGGAATGGAATACTATATTACATAGTAAATACTTAAGTCAAGTTACCTCATTCAAATAATTTATCACCTCTGATTGTTTACCTAGGGGATCCTATCTTTGGAACAGTATTATAAAGGTTAGAAGCTTTGTTGCTAAAGGTGTTGGTTGGAAATTGGGTAATGGATCTAGCATCCTATTCTGGGAGGATATTTTGATTTATTCTCAATTCTTCATTCAATCCCTTCAGGGAAGAATACATTAGAAGATTTGGTCACCTGGTTGAAGATTGTTGGAGGAATGGTTGTTGGGTGAACTTGGTTCAGATTAGTCTGGAGCTACTCCCCTTGCAAATTCTCTTGAACTTGGCCTCGGTGGTTCAATCAGATGATGTGATGGTGTGGAAAGTTGATATGTATGGTAGGTTCTTGATTTCCTCAGCTTTTGCTATGATGTTTCTAAATCAGAGCTCTTCTAGCCCTGTTTGGGCAAAGGCTTGGATAAAAAACCTTACCCTTAAGGTCAACATTTTTTCCTAGATTCTTCTCCAAAACAAAATTTTGACTACTGATAACTTATGTAAGAGGGGATTTCAACTTCCCAATATTTGCATCCTCTGCAAGGCTAATATTGAATCTGTCCCCAATCTTTTCATACACTGCCCCTTTGCGCAGGAAATTCGGGAAAGAATGCTCCAACTTTGGGACCTTTGTTGGGTCTTTCCTTCTACTATGTCGGATTTGTTCAGTCAATGGAGAACTCCTAGCTATAATCAAGTTATCAAAAGACTCTTGTCCTATTCTCTTCCACACCTTGTTTAGGGTATATGGAAAGAGAGAAATAACCGAATATTTAGAGACTCTACCTTATCTGTTGAGATTGTTTTTCAAAAAATTCAGAGGGTTGTCAAGGAAAACTTTAATTGCCTCAATGGTGCCCATTTGAAAAAGGTGACTCAAAGCTGCACTGACTATGATTACAAGGTTGCTAATGCTTGGCAAATTCGAGTGGATATCTCCAAAGTCTTTAAGCAGATTAAAAAACCTCATGATGGGACTTATTGGCATGTTCCTCCTTTGGAATGAATCAAAATTAATTTTGATGGGGCAATGGATCAAAATCAATTTGAAGCGTGTGGAGCTCAGGGATTGTATTGCGCTGAGGAACAATCAAACTATATGGCGAATTTTGGAGAAGGGTAACTTTACTATTTACATCAAGAAGTTACATGGGGTGAAAGCGAAGGTAACTAAAGATTTTGTCAAAAACTATAAAAAGGGTTTTGTCAACCTGTTTGTTAGAGAAATTGTCATCAATGAGGACCCAATCGCAGAGGTCACCGGTCTCTCTACTGATGGGGCCAAATTCTATAAAGACAAGAAATTATCTGAGAATCTAGTTAAACTCTTCCCTAAGCAGGATAAGGAAAGGAAAAAATTGGTGACAAATGGGACTACTAGCTACAATACTATGAAGATCAAGTTCATATGAGATGTTGTTCTGAAGGTGATTATGGAGTATGTTACTCTTGATGGGAGGTAGACCAGAGCCTTTGCCTATCATTTCGCTCTCCTAAACTACTTTCGACATAAGGTGAGAATTTCTTTTCCCTTTTTTCTTGCTAGATCTTTGAATACCAACATGGCTGATCATAAGAAGGATCCTATTAAAAACCCTATTTTGCATGAAAGTCTCATCCTTCTCATCTTTGAGCATGTGAAATCTTTGTCGCCTTTAACTTCCCCTCCCCGTGAGGTTAATTCTGATATGGAGGACTCTAATTCTTTGGAGGATGAGTATCATACTGAGACTGGGGATGAGGAATTCATTCCCTCTTCGGCTACTCATAAAAATAAAGGGAAACCCAATGTTGTTAAGAGCCCTAAGTCTAAGAACCCTCTCAAATCTGGCTCACCCCCTGTTCACCATATTGATCCTAACCTTGTTGGAGCTTTGGTTGACAATCTTCACAGTTAGGATAAGAGTCCTTCTCCCTCTGCTTCTAGTGAGTCTCTTCTTGATCAGACACCTGAGAAACGCCAACCCTTTCCAAGCTCTCTTGATCATTCCTCGCTTTTGCTTCGGTCTGATAAGGAGTGTCAATGATGTTCTTGCTTTGGCCATAAATGGGGTTGTGGATACTTTAAAGATTTTTAAATGGATCTCCCATGAGATTAAGGACATCCAGCTTAAACAAAGAGCTAGTAGTAGCAATCTAGAAATTGTTAAAGATAAAGTTAAGCAGGTGGAGAAGGTGCAGGGGCTAGATGAGATGAATCTCAAGTCTGAGAAGGATATGGGTTATGTTATTAAATGTCTTAAAACTACCATGGAGGCTTTTGACAATTTCAAGAAGGGTTATGAAGCCAGGATGGAAACTCTGGAAAATAAAAATGCTAAAATCAAGGAGTCCATCAAGACTGTTGTTAAAACTAGTTGTGGAGTGATCGGTTCCACTGTGGAAAGTTTTAAGAATATGATTAGCAACTTTAAATAGTAGTTCCAGCTGAAGGAATTGGTGGATGTGGATGCCAATACTGAACAGGATACTTCTTCGAGACCCAGCAAAAGGACCAGAGGTACTTTGAAGAGAAAGGTTGGACCTCCTCCTGACTTCCAAAAGCTCAAGAGGATCACTAAAACAATGATCGCAATTGAAAAAGAGATGGAACAGTCCATGAAGTTGATAGACTAGGGCTATTGTTCTGGTGTTGGTTCTCTGCTGGTTTTTTTGTGTTTTGTGCTTTGTTTTCTCCTGTGTTGGCTTTTTTTGCTCTGTCTAGTCTTTGCCCCTTTGATGTAATGTTGTTTATTTCTATAATGGGGTTGTTCAGTTTTTGTGCTCATTGTTGGATTAGTTTCTTGTTAAGACTTCATTGAGCTTTGATACTGTTAAAGGGTTTTGAGTACCTTCAAAACCTGTTTTTGCCTTAATCAACAACAACAACAACAAAAGTACATAACAACTAGTATTCTGTGGAGATCTAAGATTCTTACTACTTAATTAAAAACCTACTCTCAATGTGAAACAAAACAATGAAAAATGCCTATGGAGGCACAAAAAGAAAAGGTGTATTTTTTGCACTGTTGAAATAATGGAATCAAAAACACTCTATTAGGAAGTGTAATGTCTTCAAGGATATCAAGGGCAAGCATACCAATATCATGACAACTATTTTTTTGGTACAATTTATTTAATGAGAAGTGTGTTGAGAAGTCGAAGATGTTCATCATCCCCTTGAATAGAAAAAAGATTAAAATATAGGTGATGAAAACAACAAAACTAATTGTCCCATGGATCATTTTTAGCTTTGTGCTCATCAAAAGTTATTCACACTCCTCAAAATATCGGCAAATGTATGTGTAAATTAATAAATTGATTCTCTTTGATACCATACAAAGCATGCAATTAGAACTTTAATACCAACTATTTGTGCATATATATATATATAGTGTGCAAACAAATCCCTGATTAACATGTATATCTTATTAAAAACATGGGTATGTAAGTCATGTCACGAGCCAACACATCCTACTTAATGCTACATTATATCTTGTCATAGAAATTATTGTGGTTGTTTATAACCCAACATATTGAGTCGTGATTTATTTTTCTACATTAGTAGGAGAGAGGGACCAATAGTCATGCAAGCTAACTTTGCCAACATGTAGCCATTACATGGAATATTGTGAGACCTCCAATTTTTTTATAATAAGAAAATTGGACACTAATCTCACTACAACTAAAGTTTGAGGGTGACTCATCATGCAACTTGTCAAAATAGACCATATAGTGCAAAATGACTTAAATAATTTAAAAATTCCCTAGTTATAAATTAAAAAAACAATCATTTGTTATCAATATAATATCATAATTTTACTTAAAATATATAACTTGCAACTTAAATGGACTAAATACCAATTAGTAATAGTAAATATTTGTTATTTCAAACTTTCATATGTAACACGTATGGACAAGTAGTTGAACACAAATAAATAAAAAACTTACTATATAAAAGACAGCTTATATCCAACAAAAACGAGCTAATAGTTGGACACTAAATGTTTTTAACAATTCTTCACATATCATGGTAAATACAAAGTATTTATTATACTCCTTTTATGTGATAGGTCAAATTATTAATATGAAATACTCCGACACATATATATTCTACCCCAATAGTTGTACACATGGAAATAATAAATTTTCACTATTGACAACAATACTTGTTTAAATGAACATCTTATTTTATTAATGACACTAATAGTTATGGTATTATATTTAAAGCAAATTATTTATGAATGTATTTATGTTTTTTTATATAACATCCATAGATTCTTGTGTGCATGTATGGGTTCATCTTGACCAACATTTGGTTATTCTTTTATTCACATGTGAACTATTTTTACAACATATAGTATAAATATGTGGTAAGACTGAATATTATAAACACAAGTGCCTCTACAACAATTGGACTCTATACAACTACTAGCCTCTCCCCTATCTGATTTTATTATTTCACTGGAAAGATTATTTTTTATTGTTTTTTCTACTAAAGCTATCAACACTACTTCAGGGTGCTGATATAAATTGTAACCACGATGGCAAAATAACCCTGATTATTGGCCGGACCGATTGAAACATGTTTAGTTTTTATGCCAGATATTTGCAGCAAAATAAGTGATTTCAAGTGCAAGTAGTGTACCACATGGAACACATCTAGAATGATGCATTGTCTTCAAATATAGAGATACAATCGTGGTCGTGGATATTAAAAACTGTGGAACTACCCAATTAAACTTTTAAGTAGCTCCACAACAATTAAATCGTGGTTTCAATTCATTCAACCCCTGAATTTGCAATCCTTAAATGAATTAACATACCACAGAAGGTATGTTGTTTGTTTATGTTAAGCTCCATAGTGGTGCCAAGAGATCTACATATCTCAACATCAGGAAAAGAGAGGGTTCATTTCATACCATCCATTTAACTTATAACATCTAAAGCACATTTCAACCAATTATGGTACCGTGTTCCAAAATAGCTTAATAACTATTTGTAGAAGAAAATGTAAAATGTGCTAAAAAGGAATATTCTAATGATGGTTAACTGTATGCTGATTTTTTCAAATACAAATGCAAAGAAAATGTACCACTACTGGCCCACAACCAAATCATTGCATGTACCAAAACTGAACTAGCATGTAGCATGAAGCTTCATTATAGTACAAATGAATATCTTGAATCACCTAACATTTCAGGAAAACTGGAATCGATAGAAACAGTAAATTATGAATGCCTCAATTTCAGGCATTTCCTGACACCACCATGATCTCTCAACATCCTGTAAGCTCTAAAATTGTCACCTGGGACTAGGGAATATAACAAGAATAACAATATCTTAATTGCCTATAGTACAAACTAAATACAACAGACCTACTGAGAGCGCTAGTCAGCTGAATATGCAGGATCTAATCTTGCCATAAGTAAGGAATCATGGAAACTGAATGATTTTAGATAAATGTTGAAGCAATGACTGGGAAAGTAAATTTGCCAGATATTCCTGTAACAAAAGAGAAACAAAGTGAGTTTATTCTGCAATACCCAGGCTTGATTGTAATCCAGCATAGTACTGAAATATTCCCAATCTAATTATAACCACTTCTAAATGCATTGAAAACGCTATCATTTACAGAAATCAAAACTGAGTCGTCAACAGTCACTAAAAGATAGAAAGTGGTAAGGCCAGTTTCACAATAGGTAAGGGAATTTGATGCCTATATATATATGAAAACTAAAATGCTCAAATTCTAAATTCAGATGCCAGAATCATTGAACAGTGCAATATAAATCAGAAAGATTTTAAATGGATAAAAAGTCCGAGCACAATACATGAGACAATGATGGAAGTAGAAACTATATTCATCTTAGGGTTTTAATTTCATAAAATGGAGGTATAGACAGCAAAGATGAAACTATTTGTTTTAAATTGCTAAATTTTGAAAATTTTCCTTCCTGTTTTTTTTCGATGGAGCAGGAGGGCATGGCAGCAAGATAAGGAAATGAATAGAGGTAGAAGAGGGAGAGGTCATACGAGGGGCAAATGAAAAAGTGGGACATGGGAGTGAGCCGTGTGACACAAGGACTTACCACCAGTAATACAAATGATAATTCATAATTCAGACTCCAATGGCTGCAAGCAACCTTACTATGCATGACCAGCAGATGAGAAGCACCAGTTTAGTTATTAAACACTTCTTTTAGATACAAGAAATAGCTTACATTTCATTAAAACAAATAAATAAGTAACTCCGTTTCTCAGCAACTGTATGTAACTATGAAGAAACTAGCACAATTGTTCTCATAATCTGTTCTTTATGATGGAAGGTAAAGGCTTTTATTCAAAAACGGATCAGTATTTGGCAGTCAAAACATTTATTCATCAGTTACCAAATATTGTAATAGTTAAGAACTAGTCTATTGCATAAATAAATGGAAGAAAAGACCCCCACAGCAAGGCAATTAATTAATGTCTTCTACAAAAGGTAAACATTGTTTTCATATTATGAAAAAGGTAGATCCCAATTTGACACGAGACCCTTTCCCCCCAACCCACCACTTTTTTCCTTTTGCACCTTGATTTTGGCCTATGACCTATCACATATAATAATTAAAATTGTCCCTGGCCTAAGAAGTGGAGCCATTCAGTATTAATTTGAAAAGCTTGTATCCAACGCTGTAATGTGCTTCTGTTGTTTGGAGGCTTGCAAAGTTTTGAGAGTTAAAGTCCCACACTAGTATACAACGATGCAAAGCCAGTGTTTATTGTTATTTCCTATGATTGTTAAATATAGTAAGCTGTTCTTGTCTTCTTTTTACACGATTGTCAGCGGTTGTTTGATTGTTTAGGTTTTATGTATGCTGTTTGTATTGATGTTCCTTATATGACATCATATTTCAGATGTATATATCTTAATAACCTAATGTGCTTCTGTTTGGAAGTGTGAAAGTTTTGAGAGTTCAACTAAGTGCAAATCACACAAAGATGCAAAAACTGTGTCTATTGTTATTTACTCTGATCGTATAGATATAGTTTGTGGTTATTATCTTCTTTTTACTTGATTGCCAGAGGTTGAGGAACACCTTTATGAAATCCAGGCTCATCATGTAGCTTGCATTCTATTTCTCCTACCACAATTTTGTCCGAAGGAGAATTTTCCTGCTGACAGATCAATTTACCATTTCTTTAACACCTACTTTTGAAAGACATGTTTGTTATCATTTGACCATTTGTGAAATGATAATTGATATATTTACAAAGGATACAAAGGCTATTTTAACAGAGAATACAAGATATCTTTCTATAAAAGATACGATCGAGAATAGAAACACAAAACAAAACATCCTAAAAGGAAACTAAACGACTAAGACTAACATGACCATTATAGAAACATTACATTATTAATTTAATACCCTCCCTTAATGGTCATTCTACTAACTACCCTACAGAAGACTTGACATAATCTGCAAGTCATTTGGCCATGAATGCAAAGAAGGCTGCCCCCTTCTCTTGAGAACGCTCTGAGACATGAGCCTGTTGAGACCCTCCCTGGTTCTATAGAACTTCTAGGTATGACCTAGCTTACCATGTCGGCCACAACCCTTCCAACCTGATGTTGGGTAACAATGCCATCCCTCCCTAACACCGAGATCAGCTTCTCGAAAAAACTTCACAGTTCTAAAAGAACACAGTTTTGTCCAAAAACTCATCAAAAAACTTTAGCAGCAGAACACCGTTCAAAACAAAAACCCAAGGTGCTACCCAGAACAAACTACAAGAAACCATGATTTTGTGGAAAAAAATGGCAAACCCTTGATGCAATGCTGACATCTCACACCTTTGTCATTGTGAAAAAAATGGTAAAAACCTTTGTTTTTGTGGAAAAACAGTAAAAACCCTAAAAACAGCAACTACCTTCATTATTTTTTGTGGAAAAAATCAGAAACCCTTCATTGCAGAAAGAACCCACGATTTTTCAATAAAGCGTGCAAAACACTAGAAAACACATAAATCCTTGTACTGTGGCCAAAGCCCTTCATCACATGGTAAAAAATGTGTCACGTGGTAAAAGAGATCTTGATTTTCCAATCAAACCTTCAATTGGCACAAATTTCAAGGCAATAAACCTAGAACTTAAAAATCCTAATTTTATTGCAAAAATCAATCCAAAACAGAACTCACGATTTTGTCAAAAAATAAAAAAAAATTCTGCAAAAAAAATACCCAGGTCTGAAAAAGAAACCCCATGTCGCGAAGATTGCAAGAAACCCACGATTTTTACTAGAAAATTGTGCAAAACTAAAGAGGGTCATGTCATAAAAACCCTAGACAACAAAAGGAAAAATCTAGAAAACGCGCCAAAACCCTAGGCACTCGCTCATTGCACAAGGAACCCAAAATATTCTGCAAACTCCAATGAGATCAAGAAATCGATAAAAAATCCATATAGAAGCTAGCACGATCCGACACAATCCGTCACAAGTTGCATGGCCTCAAACCCAGACACAAACCTTTGCGGAAGGAAACACAGTAGCAGTCGCCACCATGAAAACCCAGATGCGGATAGAAAAATTGCAGCAATACCTTCGCGTCCAGCAACTTGTAAACCCATTGCAACTGATTAAAAAAGCACCATCACAGAAAAACATCTTCAGACATGTGAAAAGGAAAGGGCTGGCGCTAAAAAAAAACCTTCAATTCGCCACCAAATGTGCAAAAAGACAGAGGTAGCACAAGCGGGAGAAAAAAAAAACCTCAAAAATGCCTTCAACCCACGAGCGAGGAAAACAATTCCTGTCAAGAACGGAACAAACCAAAACAAACCACAAAAATTTCAGAACCTCGGCATGATGTTCTTCAGAAACCTGACCTTGCAAAAAGAAAAATACGATTTCCAGGGCTGAAAAAACCCTTCAACAAAAAAAACTTCTGAAAATTCTTTGAAATTTACAAGTATAAACAATATGATCTGGCTCTTTCAAAAAATTTATGGAAATAAATTCC
The DNA here is from genome assembly GCF_030272615.1 of Cryptomeria japonica. Taxonomy (NCBI): domain Eukaryota; kingdom Viridiplantae; phylum Streptophyta; class Pinopsida; order Cupressales; family Cupressaceae; genus Cryptomeria; species Cryptomeria japonica. The sequence goes on from NC_081407.1 coordinate 465,757,292, forward strand.
GAGTAAAAGCCACTTGCCAAAAATGACCTTAGCTCTGATACCATGAAATGATAATTGATATTCGACATTTATAAAGGAGACAAAGGCTCCTTAAATAGAGAATACAAGCCGATCTTTCCATAACAAAAAAGATTCAGAATAGAAACACGAAAGAAAACATCCTAAAAGGAAACTAAACGACTAAGCCTAAGATCTGATCATCATAGAAAAATTACATTATTTTTTAATAATTTGTTTAAAACCTTCTAATTTTTAGACCATGTTTCTACCGATCTCTGATGATCTACATTCCTTACTACATTTCTAAATTATGATTATGGTCAAACGTGAATTGGCAAGTCTGGTATTCCATAGGAACATTTCCAGAAATAAGTCTTTGAACTTTGTATTCTCTAGTATTGTTTTGCTGTTAGGAACTTTTTGGTCGATGAATGTTTCTAGCTTATTTTCTTATTTGTAAATGCTCCTAGCTACTTTTGGAGCAAAAAATATTCCCCTCGATTTTACTTTCTACAGAATCATTCTAGAAGCAAATTCTTCCACTCTTTCCTTTTACAAACATCATTTCTATTTTTATCAACTTCCTTAAGCAATTCCTATTGACCTTATCCACTAAGTTACAGTTTGGGTTTGGGTACGGAGTATGGATCACAGATACAGCTAAAAAAACAAAATTAAGTTGGGTTCATCCATGTATGTATGAATGTATATCCTTTGTGGGATGCAAATTCCTGTTAGATCCTCCTGAAGTCTATATTTAAATTTTTAAACCATAATGGACTTTCATCACAAAAGTCTTCTAATATCATTGATCAAGTAAAGCTAAAACTAATTGAATTACTTGAATAAACGGTCAAATAAAGGATCTAAATAATAAAAAATCCACAAAAGACCAAAGGCAAAAATATTGAAAATTGAAAAAATCATTTAACAAATTTATTTCCACACATCTATCAACCTTGTAAGGACACCCTCCCAGCGGATTAATTGGAAACTTACACAACTACAGTAGCCTTGAAACCCTTCAGAGAAATAATTTCTCGGTAATGTGATCCAATGCCATTCAGCTTGTTCAACATTATCGTTCATGATTTGAGAGGGAAGCTGATCAAAAGCAGTGGAGCAAACTCGGACACGGGATAGAATGACAAGGACGTCTGATTTTGCAGCACAACCATCACATCATAGACAGCCATTAAAAAAAACTCATTGAACAAACCACAGGTTCACTTTGATTGTGTTTTGCAGCCTGGATTTGCCTGATGTACATCTGTCGACACACCTGGACAAATCCGGACTACAAAACACATTCCCTGCCTGCATCCAGTAGCCAAACTCCATACACATGTCCAGAACAAATCAGACTGGGATCCAAGCCTGGAGGCCAGTAAACCAGTAACATAGCTTCTCAATGCTTGGAAAGTTGTTTCCACCATCTTTGCCACCAAAGTTACTCTTCGTTCTAAAAGTATCATTTCTATTCTAATATTTTATCGACTTCCTCAAAGCAAACTTCTATTGACCTTATCCACACTTGAAAATTTCCTGAGCATTCTGCCATCAAAGTAACAGAAAACTGCCATTTTTTGTAATTTCCTTGACAGTTCTGTGTCTGTCTGTTGGATATGCTTTCTGTGTGAGTAGATATTGGTGTTAATTGCATCTTTGCTCTACCCTAGGATGAGATAATGTCATGACAGTTGAGCTAGTTGATAACATACTAAGCTACACATTCATATTCTATGGGCTTGCATTAAATTCATCTCAATTGTCAAAGATTGCAATCCTCAATCATAAGCCATGTAGGGGAGTGCACAACTTTTTCATGAGCTCAGGCCACTATTACAGACATTGTGTGAAACAACCAACTAGTGCTGAAGAAACTGATCCAACCTGCTAAATCTCCACAGTAAAAGGTAAGAAATTTATGACACTAATTACACAATGAACATCGTCATTTAATGCTCCTTGTATTGGTCTCCTGTGAAACCAGACACAAATCTATAGTTCAATTGAATAGATGAAACACAACTTCAAATTCAGTCAGAAAGAAGAAATAAGAAACCCATCCAATGTGTCAAGTACATTCTCTAAAAGAAAGATGAATATGTTGCCAAACTCAATAATACCAAGATGGAGGTCACAATAATATTTGTATGAGAACCTAACCTCCTCAAAGTTTATTTTATTAGGGGACAATGGGGCACAACCAATATAGCACTCCATCATCATTATAAGACATCATCTAAGGGTTATGAAATACATCCTACCATAATAAATTAGAAAACCAGCAATCGAGCAAATGAAAATCATTCTCGTTGATACCCACAACATCCCTAGGCAGGTTCACACATGGATGTGTACAACAAATGTCTATCATAGAAACAATACAGGTCAGACGGTTATCAATGTGGATGGAGATGGAAATAATCTTCTTTAGTTATCTTGGCCCATCTGTCTCATGCAGTTCTTGATTGTTGTCATTGCAGTTTTGTCTGTTCCAAATTCCAATTGCCTTAAGATTTTTGTAATCATGGCTTCCAGTTTTAGTAAAATTATTATCTTATCAATAAAAAATAAGTAGAATAACAATAATAATTTAAGTATAAATCAATAATCATATTTTAATGGCTCTAGTAACATCTGCACTGTCCATAGACAGCTTGGCATGAATCATGGTCATATTTTTTCCTCTGGCAGAAATAGTCTTTATGGAATAGTTATGATAATTAAGACCAACGCACCAGTTTGGGAACCAACTGTTCACCATTTACACTTGCATTCCATGCAAAAGAAACCAAGCAACAAATATATTAAGCATAGTTTAAAAACCCTAGCGAGTTACTCACCTAAAGGCTCGCTGACAATTTTTTGCAAAACTCATGGCAATTTTTGGTTATAATTGTCAAAAACTCACTGAAAACTCGCAATCTTTTATGAAAAAAATCACCTAAATGAGGGTATTAATTTGTTTTTCACCTAACGCTAAAAACCTTTTATGATTTTGCATTTAAGGCACACAATTGGCAATGATTGGCGGTGATTTAGGCTATGCAACTAGTGATTTAGGGCATGAGAACCCAAGGAAACCCAAGGGTGATCCAAAGAAAAAACAAAAGAATAAATTAAAAAATACCTAAGTTCACCAGTAAGTGATAAAATTGTGAAAATGGTGTGTACCATGAAGGTTTGTTGGGATTCAAAAGCCTTGATTTGGGCTGCCCCTCAAACCCATTGGAGTCTCTCTCAAACCCCCACTAGTTATTGGGATCTCTTCTCACATAAGAAACTTGATTGCAATTAAGGGGTGATGAGGAATTGAAATATAACTATGGAGTGTGCTTAGACATTATTGCACAACTTTGCAAAAATCACTTTAGATGAGGCAACTTCTACATATGACGTGGCTAGTGGAAGTGGCATTGTAACTCATTTAGAGGTTGAACTCATTTTTTGGTCTATAATACATATTACTCTAATTTATATTTATACATAATAGAAATCGATAATATGTTCTACAAATTCTATGAAATGTGTTTATGAAGAATTTTTTTTTTAAATTGTCTTTTCAAATGTTTGATAAATTTGTCGAATTATTGCTAAGATTTTCCCCAAGTTTTTGCCAAGTCCCAAGTTTTTAAACTTTTTGGGCCTGCTGACTAATTATTGGGTCCAAGTTTTTCAACTATGATATGAAGCACCCGTAAGCACTATCTATTGCTTCACTCATCAAAAAAAAGTTAGTTTAGCAAATCAATTCATCCATCAATGCACAAAACTCGACCATTGCACAAAAATGGAATAACTTTGCAACCAATGCATGCTCCTGAACCTCTCTAATGTCAATAAGCTAATACAAAACAAGATCTTTTATACCAAGTGTAATGGTTTCTTGGACTTCTTGTCAACAATATGGCACTTGTGTATGCTGAAAACGATGTCCATCTTGGAGCAATGGCGCACAGAGAGTGAATTGACCTCCATGCCTGACACATAGTATGCATTGAGGAAAATAAGAGTTTTCCCTTCAATGGTTATCAGACTAACAACTCTATACTCCTCACCACAATCGAAGATCACCAAATCCACCAAGCCATATGATAAGTGAACCAATCCTTCCTATGCGTAAAATTTCTAGATGCTCCAAAATCAATGCACCACATAGAAGACTCGGAATGATCTGCTTGTCATTTGACCAAAGCATAGAAGATTGACTCTTGCTAAGAATGCTTTGCAATAGGAGCCTTTGGTTGGATTTCTAATCAGCCAACCTCTTTTTGCAATGCTGCTTCATGTTAAAAAGTTTGCCACATTAATGACATGTAATAATCTTTAGATTCTTTGAAGTATCTTCAATCTGTCCTTGACCTTTCTTTTGACTCCACTCGCCTACGTCCTTGTCTTTGACTACAAAGGCATGTGCTACACTAGGTGAATCACTATTGCTACCAAACTACTTCCAGATGTCTTGTAGACATGATGTTGAGTGTTCTATGAAATGCTCATATGACCGTGTTAAGCTTTTCAGTGTTATAGCCACCATGTCTTCTTCCATATTGCGACCAATAGGCACCAATTGATAGCAAATGTCCTTGATTTTCATTAAATGTTCTTGCAAGGACATCTTCTCGTCCATCATGATTGAGAACAACGTAAGTTTAAAAAAGAAGGCCCTGCTTTTATCTGAAATCTCATGCAGATCTCGCTGGTGTTTCCAAATCTTTGTAGAAGATTTATCTAAAGGTATTTCTAGAACTAATCATTTAATGAGCATAATGGCTTCACAATCACACTCATTGAGCTTGTCCTTGTCTTTACCTACAATTATTGGTTGGGTGTCAATCCCAAAGACAATATAATCAAGGAACCTATATTCAAAGTTGGTGAGCATCATTTGTTTCCAAGTGTTGTAATTTTTGCCAATAAACCTCTAAATGCCTTCCAACATGATGTTGGTCAATGAAGCCATCCATCCCGTAATACGAAATCACGGAAAACAAAGAAACTGGTTGCTTTTGAAAGAAAACCACTGAATTTTTTAGGAAAAGTTTTGCAAACCCTAGCAGCAAACCACACCCATGACTTTTGTAAAAAAAATCTCAAAAATTTGCAATACCTTCATGCAACGGTTGTTATTGAAACAATTAGTGTCTTCTTTGTATTGACAAAAAAGACTCTTTAAATATATTGTTTAATGATCTTGATACCTTGATACCTTGTATTGGCAAATTTTCACTTGTTTTAGTAGGGAAGGGCAGCCATAGTCTTTAGGACTCATTCAATAAGTATAACACAATAAGTCTAAGTTTTGTTTATTAATTATTAGGGGTTAGTAATGGGTATGGGAGTGCTTGTGGGACCCCCACACCCCTTTTAAACCCATACTATGGTTTCTGTAGAGTGCGCCTGGCAGTCCTCGAGACAGTTGAGGGATGTTTCAGACATCCCTAGCAACCTTCACAACCAGACATCCCCTAACCATTGCTTGCAATCCCCAATAACAGGAAAACCTTTCGTAGACAATTTTGAATTTTTCTTTGTTGGGAGGGTATACAGCTAGAGGATGTCTTGCCATCCTCAAAACACCTAAGGGAACAGCTATAGGGTTACAAGCGTGGGGATGCATATGCATGTAACTGAAGTTGAAAAAGATGATCACTAATTATCAATGCCGACCACCATAAACAAGTAAATGGGTGTCCTTTTTTTGTGACCAATATAAACCTCAATGGGCAATGCATATTGCTTGACACGAGCTCTAACTTCTTTGCCCAACTGGCATGGAGGAAGCAAGCTTCTTCATGTAAGCCTTAGAGGAGGAAGGAAGCTTCTTTAAACTAGCATTAAAGGACCAAGAAAGTGAAGAAAAGTGCACCAACAGTCAGATTGAGCCCAAAACAAAGAATAAAGTGATTAAGTGCCTTCTAGATTGTAGAGCATGACTTGCCAACCAACTAATGAGAATACAATTGATCTGACACCTATGCTGCATGTTAGTAATGGCAAATGTGATCTTGGTGGAGCTTGAGGTTGCCACGGGTGTCAAATTCAATTACTCAGCCTACCAAGGAGGCACACATATTACACGGACACAATGCCTATAACTTACTGCTGATCTCAGCAATGCAAACCAAATCCAACGACCTGAGTTAAAATGGGCTGATAAAATGTCAACAAAAACATTAAGGAGGAACATATTATAGGGATGTAATGCAACTTTCTGTTGATCACAGCATTGCTTTCCAAATAAGACAACCTTAGGGGAAAACGGGCTGATAAAGAAATGATTATCTGTGATTTTTTCTAGTGGCCAGAGTATTCTGCAGCAATGTCAAAAGCCAAAAGTTACTGCAATGTAGCATATGATTATCTGTTGACCGAAGTTGAGGATGTCTTTGAGATCTTCTAGTTGGTTGAACACAAAGTGTTTTCCAAGGTTCATCTTTTGTGCAACCCACACTTTGTGAAGATTAGAATTACTGTGGCAAAGTCCAAGTGACAACTTGTATGCTTTAGCTTTATTCTAACAGTTGGTGAAGTAAGAAGGCCACTTCATACTTTTAGTTTTGTTAGTAGATGTAGAAGCAAAACAAAGATATTCAATATGTGCTTTAAGCACTAAATAAGTACAGACGTTAGTTGTTGCCAGAGGAATTTGATTTGTTTACTGATCTTCAAGAAATGAAAATTATAAACGGCCACGCAAAGTGGGATTAAAGGCATATGAAGTGAGTCAAACACTCACTGAGTTATCTTTAAATTATCAAGCATAAAATGGACCAGTAGAATAAAGTATAAGATGCCTGGAGTAGAAGTATTGCATTATTAACACCCATGTCCCTAGAAGTGACTAGATTGAACAACACGAAGCAATTGTACTGAGAAGATGAAGATTTTGCAAAAGCTTGGAAAACTTGTCTAGAACCTTTGGCATGTAGAATAAACCCAATTTAGAATTTCTTCACCCAAGAGGCATCTCTATTGAAGAAAGCAACAATAGTGCATCCCCAGAAGACTGATAAGTGAATTTGGTCAGCAAGTTGCATAGTATTGGATGCATGGTCACTTGAGCCTAACAAAACTCAAGCACTGGTGGAAGAACGATATTTTAGTCAGATGGCAAGCTATGTAAACGTGCAAAGTCTGTCAATTAGAATGAAGGCACTAGTCAGAACACAACATTGAACCAGCCATTACCAAATCCTAAAAGCCCTTTTAAGGACTTGACCATAAATGTTTTTCATTGGATTATCAAGAACACAGAGATAATGATTCTATATAAGTAGTGGTTGATAAACAGTGAAAGATGCCATAATTCAAGACTAGTGATGCTACACATATAACAGATATGTTCTTTAAAAAGTTGTAAGATTGCATGGTCTTTTAAATATCCTTAATGAATAATGTCCAGATTTGTATGCAACTTGAAAAATAAACCCAGATAGAAAGCACAGAACTTACACAACAGTAAGGAATAAATTGCATTCCCTCAGTTAACAGCAATCAACACAGTATTGAAACAATTTATTGAGTAATGTAAATAATTTGTCCTTTGTTGACAGCAGTAGCATGCTTCATTGGCAAATTTACTCAAGAGATGCATACAATGCAGCACTAAGAAATGAATAACAGTTGTGTACAGCCAGCACAGAAAGTATTCGAGATTGTATTACCCAACAATGGACCTCTCCAACATACTATGTCAGAATAACATACTATGCCAGAGTCTCACGGCCAGGTAGAGAGAAAGTGCAACATTATTATCCAAAAGTCCACGCCAATAGCAGGGATGTATCCACACTCAGCAAACAAGGTTCAAACTTTAACAAAACCCACATGCCATCATGCTCAATACTAAGTATTCATGAATTCGACTGTAATGTCCCCTTCTCAGTTCTAGACTGATGCATGAAGTCTTAGCCTATTTTGGAAACCCGTAGGCTAATCAGGGACTAAATTAGGGTTTCTATCTTCAGGATGGTTTTTGGAGGGGTGTTTGCAGGAGTTTTGCAATTTGCTATCTAGATTCTTTATGGGTTTTTCATGAGCTTCAGGATGGTATAACATGCATTCCAATCAGAGAAGATTTCTGAATTTACTATTTTTAGTAAATTGTGACGTTTGTTTGCTTTCCAGATTCTTTCTGGGTTTTTGATAAGCTTCAGGATGGTATGACATGCAAGATCATCAGAGAAGATTTCCGGACTACTATTTTTAGTAAGTCACGATGGCTGCTCAAAATATATGCTCAAATGGAGATTGGAGTCACTTACTATTTTTTGCAATGCTATTTTTAGTAAGTGCTACTTTTAGTAAATGCTATTTTTAGCAATATAGCTGGGCAGCAGAGTAACGCTTGGGTTCTATTTTCAGCAATCCTGTTCAACAATGATCTCTCCAAGATTCTTGGAATCTATTTTTGGTGAATAAATAACATAGGTTATTTATTTAATATTATTTTCATATGACTTTACTTGGGCGATATTTAATATATTTTTCCTAAAGTCAAAAAGGTGTTTTTGGGTGTCCAAGCTAGACTTCAGAAATAGGGAAATATTTTAATATGAATGGAAATTCATATTTGGCGTCCAACTTTTGAAATTGAAAAAAAGAGAAGCAAAAGATATAAGTAATATTTTATTTCCCTAAAGAGGCATCCACTTTGGAGGGAAAAGTGAATTCAAAATTCTGATCTCAAGTCTATAAATAAGACCCTTCTCTCCTTCATTTCATTATGCTGAATATTGAGATAACAAAGTGCTGCCAAATTGTTTGTAGAATCTTGGCTTCAGGGTTGCACGCCCTCCTAGCTTTATCACAGTTTCGAGTTTGAACGACGACTCCTAGCTGTTTGAGGAATTCCATACAAAGATTTCCAGTGGTTTTTAGAGAAGATTGGTGTGTTCTTTCTGGTGCAAAACAAACCCTACAGCTGAAGTACATTTCTACTCATCTTCGTTGGAGTTACTATCTGATTTTTGTGGGTATGGGCTCAAATTTCTCGTATGCTCTGGGCGCCTATTTGCTCATACTTTGGTGGATTTTGGTGGAGAAACTGATTTATTGTTTCAAATTGAACTTGTTGTTTGCCCTAGCCCCATTTTCAGCATTGGGATGCATGCCCTTGCTATAACTCTGTTTGGTGGCGAGTTTCCTATCCTATCTTGATCGCCCACCTCTCAGATTTCATTTGCATTCTACTTGAGCTCATTTGGAGGTGTCACGAGGGAGTTGTGAGCATTTTGGTGATTCTACAGCTGCTGGTTTTTCTGAAAAATCAGAATTCATCTTTCATACTTGAAGGCTGGTAACATGGTCTTTGATCTTCTGATTTCAGTTATCATTTCTCCTCAAAGTTAGCTTATTTAATAACTTGTTTAGTAGTACTAAACAACATTTTGTTCTCATTATGGAACCTAACTTCATCCCAATGAACAAGTGGAAGTGGCTGGTTATACCGTCAAGTTTGTGATTTTCAAGTCTTTTCAGTTTACTTGTATCCCCTATTGTTTTTAGTACTTTCAGATTAAATAAAACTCAGAAAATCAGAATTTGTTTCTAACTAGATTAATTAGATTTATTGTTTTCCAGATTTAAGCATAGTAAAGAAAATGAATGCATAAAGACAAGACACAGTTACCCTGGGAAAACCTCCTAGGAGGAAAAACCCAACCAGAAAAGATCCTCAGATCTGATTATGGTTTTGGATTCAAATAATAATTAAACACTTATCTGGAGTATAGAGGTTGCAGTCACAAGGAAGATGACATAGAAGTCTACACGATTAGCTTACTGACAGAGATCATGATTTGCAGTCCTTCTAATCTGACTTGCTGTGCATAACAAGGGTTAACTGCACCTTTCAACTATTTCGCAGTCCTTCTATAGGGTTTGCTTTAGCCTTTAATGGAGTTCACTATCTTTTAATGATGATCTGCTGCCTTTGATGAAGTTCGTTGTCTCCTACTGATGATCTACTGCCTTTAATGAAGTTTGCTATGATCTGCTGCCTTGTATGTGTATTTCGCTTCCTCAAGATATATTTCACATCTGCTTAAAACTGAATGGTTAAATTATTATGTGAAGTATATGCTTATTTATAGGAGGAGCAATACTTCTAACCATGTCGGCTTGCCTTGCAAATTAAACCTTTTAATTCATTTAATTTCTTTTATGCGAAATGGATAGGGTTGGCCCTATCATGGTGGCGTGTTGGATTTGAGTGTAGCGTGGAGACTTTTTAGGAGAAGCCGAGAGGTATAGGGCCTGGCCCTATATGTTGGAGAAGGGGTTGGCCCCCTTAGGCTGATTCCAATGTTGCCCAAGGCAATTGGAATCCGCCAGCCCTAATTACAAACAACACTCCCTCTTAATTAGGGAAGAGAATCATAACCATAATCGTCCATCTTGCACACAAGCAAAGTATGGAACTACATAATCTTAATCTTCCAGCTCGCACACAAGCATAGACTGGATCCACCTTACATTGCCCGCAAAGGGTGGAGAGGATCTTTTCTACCATCTTACATTGCTCGCAGAGGATGGTCAACAATTACACCAATACCAGCTTACATTGCCCGCAGAGGATGGTTTAACAATTACACTTCTCCCTGAGAAGATTTACAATACCATCTTACATTGCCCGCAGAGGATGGTTAATAATTACACTTCTCCCTGAGAAGTTTACAATACCACCTTACATTGCCCGCAGAGGGTGGTTTGATACAATACAATGTATCACTGAGATTGAGACTCCCTCTCAATTAGGGTTTCATTTTCCACAATACCAAGTCTGTCCCTAAAGTACACAAACTTCACTTTGGATAGAGGCTTAGTAAGAATATCTGCAACCTGCTCATCAGTGCTGACATATTTCAACTGAATAGCACCTCTTTGCACCATATCCCGAATGAAATGATAGTGGGTTTCCACATGTTTTGACCTGTCATGAAACACTGGATTGATAGACATTTTAATACAACTCTGGTTATCACAGTGAATAACTGCAGGATCCCAAGGCTAACCAAACAGCCCAACAAGAAGCTTACAAAGCCACACTGCTTCTCTGGAAGCTACACTTGCTGCAATATACTCAGCTTCAGCAGTACTCAATGCCACTGAGGATTGTTTTCTGCAAGCCCAAGAGACCACTGCGGATCCCAAGCTAAAACAAATACCGGAGGTGTTTTTCCTGTCTTTGACGCTTCCAACCCAGTCTGCATCTGAATAACCTTCCAAGGTTATTGAAGTGTTAAGTAGATACTTCTGCCCAAAACCAACTGTGCCTCACAAGTATCTTAGGATGTGCTTGGCCGCAACAAGATGAACATGTTTGGGCATGCTCATAAATTGGCTGAGAGCATTCACAGCAAAACATATGTCTGGTCTAGTGTTAACTAGATACATCAGTGATCCAATCAACTACCGGTACTCTGATGGATCTACAAAATCAGAGTTAGTTGCACAAACACTTAACTTCTTAAAGTTAGATTCCATAGGAGTAGACATGGGTTTACAATCCATCATTCTAAATCTTTTCAAAATGTCAATAGTATATTTTCCTTGACTTAGAAAAATTTCGTTAGATCTTTGCCATACTTCTAGACCTAGAAAATAATGCATTAGACCTAAGTCTTTCACTTCAAATTTTGAAGCTAATTCTTTCTTGCATCTAATAATAAGTTCATCTTTACCAATAAGGAATAAGTCATCCACATATAGAACTAGAATTAGCATTTCATTATTGGCTACCTTAAAGTATATGTTAGAGTCAGCATCATTTTTACAAAAACCTAGACTTAGCAAGTATTTATCAATTCTTTCATACCAAGCACGAGGAATCCGCCAGCCCTAATTACAAACAACATCCCCCACTGAAAAGTGAAAGTGGCTGGTTATACCGCCAAGTTTGATTGTTAAGTTTTGAAATAATTTGTAATTCCCACTGGATAAGTGGAAGTGACTGGTTATACCGCCAAGTTTGGGGTTGTCAATCTTTCCATATTTTGTAACTTCCCACTAAAAATCAGTGGAAGTGGTTGGTCAAACCGCCATCATGTAATGTTTTCATTGTTTATGTTTTCCTCCCACTGCATAAGTGGTTGAGATGAATATTTGCTAATGCTAATGGGTGCTGAATGTTGTGTTTGAAAATTGAAAAAATTAAGGGGGTATATATAATCGACCCCATTAGATTATCATGTACACATAGATATACTTTCAAATTTGTCTGAGATAATATAATATCAAACATCTTTATTATCGAAATTTGTCTTTTAAAGAAGAATTACAAATTTGCTTTGTAGTTATCACTGACCTGCAATCACTCCACAGAGAAGAGTTGAGTTTTCATCCAAACCCTCAACCTCCAAGGGTTTGTGTCCTCAGAAAGTTCGATCCTCCCAGGAAAGGAAATGAGTCACATATCAATTTCAATAACAATCTGAACATGTTCAATTCATCCACAAACCCTTCCTTATAAAGACTCCCATCAGCCTTCTAGAAAATAAGCCTACATTTAATGCTTGAGGCTCAGTTGAACATTATTAAATTAAGTCACAATTAAATATTATTTTTAATTAAATTAATTAATATTAAGCTATCCTTTTGAAATAACATTTATTTTTGGACAACTTAATTAATTAATTTAATTAATGAACTTGATTGATTAATTTAATTAATGTCACTTCATCAAAATTAAGGAAAATACAGTCTTTCAACAAGCATAATACCAGACAAGGATAATTTTTAAGTCACTTTAATAGAACCCTTTGTAAGGAATTGGGAAAAAAATCACAACACAGTTATGTATATCATGTGCAAACAAGTGGGCAAATAGACGTAATGAATAAGAGTTTTGGAAATTTGCTCACAATTTTTCCTGGAAATAATCCAGCAAAATTGGATTTCACATTAACTCACACGAGTTTTTCCTGTAGCAACTTTGTAAACTTTACAATAGGAAGGACACCATTTTGGATAGTATGTAGAAGACCACCAAAAGAAGTGCCTCACCTTTTAAGTGTTCAAACAGAAAAGGAGTTAAGTAGCAAACAATCTTCGCAGAAAGATGCATGAATTGCATTAGAGGTGAACAAGCAGTTGCAATAATGAGAAATATAGATTAAGGAAGATGAAGCTAGGAGAGAAAAGTCATTTGCTATGGGAGACTTCGTTGATAGATTTAGAGACAAATTGGAGTAAGATTCAGTTGGGCCCTTGCAAGATCTTTGAGAAAATTATGAAACAAATGCTATTGATGGATTTACCAGAAGTGTGGAGCATTTCACCCCTCTTCAACATGCCTGAGTTGTAATCATATTGTGCAAGTGGTGACATTGCAGATAATTAAAACATGTATAAAAATGGAGAAGGTGAATTTCAGAAACCAACAGTGTGGACGTAGAAAAACTCAGGGATAGGCATATCAGTAAAGAACCTAATGGGTATGCTTATATGGAGCACTTGGTTCAATGGAAAGGAAAAAGGCCAAATGAAGATTAATAGATCTCAAAGTTTGAATTAATTGGCCATCTTCTGGGTCTTTCTCAGAATCACAAAATGCAGATCATACTGACAATCAAACTTTTCAGAGTTGTTTATGCAGGTGCATCTCTCCGAAAAGTTGCTCAATCCTGAACACTTGAAAGTTGAAACCAAAGTTGCATGGGCACAGATATGGATATAAATACAGATACGGTATCGGATACAGATACAACCATTTTTTAAGACCCCCAATATGGATACGACTGAATATGACATTCATAGAAAACACATACACGTATATTTAACACAATTTTCTAAGTTATTAAAGGATGTTTTCTAAGTTGCCGGTTCGGGTTCGGGCATCAGTTTGGGTTTGAAGAACCGGTACACCGGTACGGCAAAATTTTGAAAAGGGGTTTGGGTTTGTTTGGGTTCGTGAGTACAAAAACAATGTAAAAATTATATATATATATATATATATATATATAATGAAAAATATATATTATAATATGAATATACAATTATATATATATATAATTAAAAATATAATATATTATAATATATATTATATTATATTATATTATATTATCATATATTATAATATGAATATACAATTATATATATATAATTAAAAATATAATATATTATTAATTTATTATATAATACAACATAGAAAAAAGATGGCTCTGCGAATCCTCGATAGTGCGAATTTTCGAAACAGAGACAGCAAAGAGCATGATAGTGGGGTTCCGTCGACATATGGAAGGGCTCCCCCTCTGCAGGATCAACCATGGCAAGTGGTTCGAAGCAGGAGAACCATTAATGCGGAAAAAAGCAAGGCTAGGGCCACATTGGACATAGCCCATATTTGGGCAGTCCCCATTACCGCACAAATTCCCTCCTTCGCTACCAAAGCAAACAAGGTGCCATTAGGTTCAAAGGCAGAACTGAAATGGTCTCAACCTGAACCTCGAAGACTCCAGGCAGAGGGTTTAATAAAAACATCCAGATTCGGAGAACCCACACATCATACCGATATTAAAAACACTCATGTAATGCAAAAAACATGGAAGGAGCCGAAAATCCCTGTTAGAAAACAGATATCCACAAATTCAAAAAACCCTAGGTCAGAGCCCATCCAAATCTCGGCCCCAAATGCCGCTACGGAGTTAAGAAATTACTGCGTTAAGCACGGATTATTTGCAAAATGGGAAGGCAGTGGGAAATCCTCATCAGAAATAGCGAACTGGTGGAGAGAAACGTTCCACGGCCAAGTAAGTATAATATCCTTAACCAATAAATTCATCTTCATTGAATGCGTTAAGGAATCGTTAAAATCTAGATTGCTAGAGGGTGAACAGGTGTTTTACAAAGGAATGAATTTTAAATTTCTTGATTGGAAACCTAAATTTGACCCAAATAGACACGAATTTAGCACAGAGTCTAGATGGATAATCATTCACAGCCTACCTGTGGAACTGATGCATGTCAAGATTCTTATTGACATTGGCAACAGTATAGGTAAATTCGTTGCCCTAGAAAAAAACTGGTCGGACAAATCCGACATTAAAATACTAATAGATGTAGAAAGAAGCACTGATTATTTAAGAAATATATCCATCAACACGATGGATGGGAATTATAACTTAATTCCCAAATGGTTTAATGGTGAGATTGTGGAGGAGATATGCGGTTTAAACCCTAATGTTAGAAAAACCCAGAATACAAATACTGGGAATCTGATGAAACCAACTAACAAGGTTAACATCCAATTCAACAATGACATTGGCAGCTTTATCATTACGGATTCACAGATTGGGGATAAACAGAGGTCACCACCTAATACCCAGATTAGAAATAATACAGCTAAATTTGCCAATACCAAAGAGACCCCTGCAACACCGGAAAAGGGCAAAATCCAAAAAGAATTGGGAGATGTCATTGACAATCTAATGGGAAAATTTGCAGAAGAAATAGTAGACGAAATGATTCAGGAAGCCAAGATAGCAGAAAATAACATCCCCTCGGAAGATTATGATCACATTTCAGATATGCCTCAGGAAATGGTTAATATGAACGAACAAGAAGAAGTGGTTCCTGAGACTCAAAACATGGATAACCCCTCTTCTGTGGTCAAAGGGATGAATGAATTAGAAGAAAGAAACTTCATAATCAAGGAATTAATTAACATGCAGGAGGAGGAAAGAAACTGGGAATCAAATGTTAATCTCGAGGACACACCCAACATGGGTATAATGCTGATAGAAGGAAACAAAGAGAACCCAGATTGTGGCAAACCCAGCAACAATAAGAGAGGTCGAAAGTCTTTTTTAGACAAAATGAAATTGGATGGGCAGGCGGAGGGGCAGACCAAAATAACAACCCTATTTTGCCCAGGAAAGAGCCCGCCAACCCCCAGGCTGGTATAAAAATATTGGCATGGAATGTAAGGGGCCTAGGCGCCCCTAGTAAGCAACGCTTGATTAAGCATAGCTTAAAAAGATCTGATATGGATGTAGTCATGTTGCAAGAAACTAAATTAAACAAGGAAGATATGTCCAAATTCTATAAGAACCTCTACCAATGGCAGATAGAGGCAACAGAATCCATTGGGGCATCAGGTGGATTGGCATTATTATGGAAGAAATACACAATAAATTATACAGGATATATCAAGATGCAACACTGGATGGCGGGCAAAATTAAAGCACTTGATAGAGATACAGAATTTATCATCATAAATATCTATGGCCCGATAACTACGGAGAAGAAAAAGTGAGTATGGCTAGAAATTGATCAATTCTTAACAAATCAAACAGCTCCACACTACATCATAGGTGGAGATTTCAACACCATTCTCCACCAATCAGAGAAACGTGGAGGATCAAAAATCATAAGGCAACCTCAAAAAGATTTTATGGAATGGATAAATAATAATTACCTTTTAGAAATAAAAACTGACAAGGATTCACACACATGGAATAACAAGAGATCGGGTTTCTCTAACATCTCCGAAATATTGGACAGGTTCTTCTTCAAAGGGGACCTATCTTCTTTCCAAACCGAGATGAAAGCCTCTATTCTGCCATGGTCAGGATCCGATCACTTTCCAGTAATGCTAGAACTGATGGGAGAACTGAAAACCTGTGGGAGACCATTCAAGTTCGAACTCATGTGGTTTAAGCATGAGGATTTTTTTCCTAACATACAAAAATGGTGGACAGAAAGTAATTTTCAGGGTTCCAAAATGTTCTGTTTAACTTCAAAATTAAAAGAAATTAAACATAAATTACTAGATTGGAACAAGGAAAGATTTAAGAACATCTTCGAGGAAAAATTACGAATCGAAAAAGAACTGGAGAATGTAAACACAGAAGTAATTCAACATGGGATGGATCAAGTCTTATACGAAATAGAGAAAAGGCTCCTGGGTGAGTATGAGGACACTCTAGCCAAGGAAGAAATTTTCTGGAAACAAAAATCCAGAGAAGTTTGGTTGAGTGATGGAGATAAAAATACTAAGTTTTTTCATAATAGTGTAAAGGTGAGGAGAGCCAAGAATAGAATCTCGCAAATTACCAATGAGGAAAACCAAATTATCATAGATCAAAAGATGATTGCGAAGGATGCAACCCAATACTTTAGAAACTTGTTGAATAATTGGGAATACTCGGATCTCCCACACAATCGGGATTTGATTAAAAACATTCCTAAAATACTATCAGAAGAGGATAATAAGATGCTTAATGCTAAAATCACCAAGGAAGAAGTAAAACAGGCTCTATTTCAATTTTCAGGGGACAAGGCCCCTGGACCAGATGGATACCCTGCTGGATTCTATCAGAAATGCTGGCATATTATAGGTGATGAAGTGTCAGATGCCTTAGAAGCCGCTAGAAATGCAGGAATTTTCCGAAGGAAATAAACAGCACATTCTTAGCACTTATACCTAAAAAAGAAAATCCCTCAAAATGGGAAGAATTTAGACCCATATCCTTATGCAACATGACATATAAATTATTAACTAAAATCATGGCTAATAGATTAAAAAAATACTCCTACCAGTTATCATTTCTGAAGAACAGACAGGATTTGTTCCTAACAGATCAATCTTGGATGGGATAATTATTGTACAAGAGGCTATTCATTCCATACAAAATCAAAGACAACCAAATATGCTAATAAAACTTGATATCAAGAAAGCATATGATAAAGTAGACTGGTATTTCATATGTAGCTGTATGAAAGCCTTCGGCTTTAATAGACAATGGATTAATTGGGTATATAGATGTATTTCAAGTCTCAGTTACTCGGTCTTGATAAACGGAAAACCGGAAGGATATTTTGAAGCAACAAGGGGCTTGAGACAAGGGGATCCGCTCTCACCCTTCTTATTTATTATAATGTCTGAAGCCTTAGTAAGAGCCTTTAATGCCTCAAGATTAGGAGGTAGGCTGCAAGGTATTCAGATAACAACAGGGGTAGAACCCTGTACACATCAACAATTTGCAGATGATACAATGATATTGGGAAAGGGCAAACTTAAAGAGGCTAAGGAAATCAAAAGAATCCTAATCACATATGGGAAAGCGTCGGGAGAATTAGTAAATAACCACAAATCAGAAATTTTTTGCTTTAATATGTCCACACAAGAGGAAAAGAGAATAGCTAGCTGGCTTGGGTATAGAATTGGACAATTACCATGCACATATTTAGGAATACCAATAGATAAAGGAACAAGATCCAGCAAGCTTTGGGACCACCTCATTGAGCGCATCAAGAAAAGACTCTCGTCTTGGAGAGGCCTTTGGTTGACAGGGGCAGGCAGAATAACATTGATAAAATCAGTCTTATCGGCATTACCCATTTACCTTCTATCTTGCATTCCTATATCATTAGGAGTACATAAAAACATATCCCAGATTATTAGAAAATTTTATTGGCAGGGAATAGAAGACAAAAACAAAATAAAACTGATATCCTGGGATAAAATTTGCAGAGACAAATGCGATGGGGGCACGGGTATAAGGAACCTAATATGGCAGAACAAGGCCTTAGTGGCAAAATTAATCTGAAGGACATATGTCTCATCCGATGCCAAATGGGCTAGAATCCTAAGAAATAAGTATCTGGCAAACAGCCATACGGAGGCAATATTCAGGGAAAAACACTTGCAGAAGGGTTCAAGAATCTGGAATTTTATGAAAGATTGTCGCCCCATCATAACAAATCATCTGGCTTGGGACATCCACAATGGCAAATCGGCATTGTTTTGGGAAGACTCCTGGGGGGATCAACCTCCAATAGATGTATTGATGGATACATCCAACATCAAGCATCAAATAAAGAACCTTTGGGGGAATCATGTAAAGGATTACATAATTCCTGAACCAAAATCGGCACTCGAATGGAAATGGAAAAACATGCATCCATTTATGCCTGAAATCAAATTCCAAGAAATGCAAAAGATACTTAATCACCGACTGATTTCATTTAGAGAAGGGGATGATATTTTAGTATGGGCAAAATCTAAAGACGGGCACTATAACTGCAGAGATGGCTTCAGGAGCATATACAATGAGGCAAAAGTCAGCAAAGATCACATCCCAGTCGAACTGTGCTGGAATAAAATGTGTCTTCCAAAGGCAGGCTTCTTTGCCTGGGCAGCAATTCAAAGGAAAGTACTTACTGCCGATCAATTCAGACGTAGGGGATATGAAGGACCATCAATCTGTCTATTATGTAAGGAAGATGAGGAAACAAGTGATCATATTTTCATGACATGCAAATATACCCAGAAATGTTGGTACCGGTTAATGGCACAGCTAGGATGGTCAGGAGCTATTAGCTCCTCCTTGATAGAATGGTGTTCATACTGGCCAATTATCAAGAAAAAAAGTCTATTTCATAATTTATGGATCTGCAGCCCATCCATAGTAATATGGGAGATCTGGAAAGAAAGAAATAGAAGAATATTTCAAGAAAAGGAAATGCAAGTAGAAAAACTCATAATTAAAATAGAAGTGGCTATAACCGAAACCTCCAATAATAGGAATATGAACACTCCATTACATGGAAAGTCATTCACAAAATGGGACAACTTTATTAGAAAACAATGGAGTGGAATAAAAATCCCTCCTTTTACTGGGAAAACGGGAACAAACAAAGAAGAAATAAGGAAATCATGCAAGTGGCAACCTCCAAAGCACGGATGGTTCAAATTAAATTTTGATGGAGCATCCAGAGGAAACCCTGGTACTGCAGGGGCAAGATGTATAATACATTCAGATAAAGGGAAGAGTATCGGATCTAAATCCATTCATTTAGGACAAACCACCATCAATACCGCTGAATTCCTAAGCCTCATAGAAGGATTAAAGATGTGCAGAGAACTAAGGATAAGTAAATTAGAAATTGAAGGTGACTCAGCATTAATAATCAATGCAATTAGGACTAAAGGAATGTCGAATTGGAAACTCAAAGGTATGCTTGATAAAGCATTGGAATTACTCAATTATTTCACAGATTTCACTATCAACCACACATACAGAGAGGCAAACTTGGCTGCTGATGCTCTAGCCAATTTAGGGGCAGATGGGATAACTAAGACAACGATTAATATATCAGACTCTACTGTAAAGGAACAAGTTGGATAAATAAATTTTATATATCTATACGCTTATAGATAAGGCATAGACAAAATGTTCTACATATTTGCTCAGACTCAGTCAAACTATACACATACAGAGATACCCACGGATATATATATATATAAATGCATATATATTTGAATATATTCTTATATAGATTGGACAAGTATTGATATATATTTACATATGCACTTATATATATATACAATTGTATAAATATATATACATAATGTTTATATATGGATATATATTCATATGTACTTATATATTCCAAATATATACATGTGTATATATATATATATATATATATATATATATATCTTTGTTTACTTGTATATCTTGATATATATTTAATCATATATATCTAGATATATATATATTTGTATATACCTATATACATACAAATATATATACAGATAGATATATATTTTCATAAACATTTGGGTATACATATACTGTTATATATTCGTATATTCATATAAATGCATTTATATATATTCGGTCTTATACCTTTATAACCTAGCTCACTCTCTAGTAGAATTTATTACAGCTGAGCAATATAAAAGCATTGATCCAGACTGGCCGAATTTATGGAGATTGACACGGATGCTCTCCAAGAGGCTCGATCCTCTATACAGACTTAATAGCATAATTAAGAATGAAGATTATGCATTAGTTTCGATGATATTGATATCCAAAATTATTTTTGAAACATGTGAAGGATAGGACAGATATGACCTCCGAAGCATGTCGTCTCAAATGAATCAATTAATGATAAATTAAGCATGATCTCAATCTACGGAACATCTGCTAGTCATTAAAGGGGAATACGACATCAAGAGATTTTTAGATACGATCTAGATCTTCACAATTAACAAAAAGTTAACTTGGACTATCAATAACTGAAATGGCACGAAAGCACATGTTGCCATTTCGAATAATGATTATAACCTGATATTTAGTCTGGCTCGTGTTTATATTAAAACATAGACCTCATATCTCTCAAACTCAAACTGGAAAAATGGATACAATCATCAGACTCAAGAGTGACAAGAGACAAATGGCCTTTTGTGGGGAAATTTCCAAAAAACGCCTAAATGAGATTATCATACTTCCGCATGAAGTTGTCATTTATGCAGTAAAGAAGGTGCTAGGAAAGGATTTCCTTCAGAATGACGATAGAACCAGGGCAAACAGTGACATTGCTGCAATGTTCCTCGCAGTAGCCATGCATTTCGACAACAACAGAGATAATATAAGGAATTTATGCAGAAACATCTTTATTCCATCCATTCTAGGAGAACTAGACAGGGTTCTTTTCAATATAGATGACAATCTCACAATCCCTCGGCCTAGACATTATGACATTCTCATAAGAAATAACAGACCACCACCGAGGTTCCCCATCTTAAAGCTAGGGGAGGAAGACAATTTCAGATCTCGACAGGAAGAGATCAGGCGAAGCATGGATTTTCTATGCTGGTTAATGCATGTGAAGCCTCCAACAAAGGAGGATTGGTTTGAGGATTATCTGGCAGCAAAAAATATCACTGTATACGCGGAACCAGTGGTTCCTGTTAATATGGGTTAAGGCTGTATTTAGGCAAGCACTCTCTAATATATCTACAAGACGACTTAATATGTGAATAGGTATGCAAATATAGTCCTAAGTTAAGACTTAAAATTAGAATAGGCTATGCTCTTAATACACTCTTTCGACTTTACTAGACTATGTGGTTGAATTTTTTGATCGAACGCATACCTATATCTTCATGTATATAGACATATACATATAGTAACATAAGGATGGTTTACATACTGCTTATGAGCTGTCCTAAATGGCATGGTAAGATGAGCAAGGGTTTACGAATGACATTTTTAGTATCTGCTTACTTTCCTTTTTTGATCGGCTAACACTCCTTTTGAGATTTCCACGGCTGTAATGGCCCTTGGAAATGGTAGTTGGAACATTAGGTTCAGGATTGAAGGCTAAGAACTTAGAAGAGGCAAATGCAACGTTGGTAGCATTAAGGCTTCGTCAACCAGGTAAATTGGGACACTGCAAACATGGTAAGATTTTGAATTGTTTTCCTACATCCTTATATTCAAAAAGCCCAGTCCGGAAGTGGCCGGTAAGAACTCCGGATTGTAAGACATGACTTAACTTCATTTATTGTAGCCTGGATAGTCTCTTATCTTGGTATAATCAGAACAATGGGATATCAAAATAAGAGCTATACAGGGCTACAATAACTGCTTGAAGAATAAATCAACAGTTTTACATTATGAAATTTGGCTTATGATGCTACTAATAAATTTACTAGGCTGGGAGGGTCGGTATGCCTGAATATCCTGCACCTACTCTTGATTTTTGTAGCCTGGGTCTGATCCTTTACGAAGGACAAAATCCAAGAGCATAAACAAGAGTTGGTAGCCTAAAGATTATTTGGTTGGTTAGGACAATGGTCAATCTTGCTCCAGCCTAATCGCAATCAGAATCTCTATTCTGTTTTTGTTAAAATTCTTTATTGTATGATCTGAAAAGATTCGTTTTCACAGGAAATTGCATGATAGGCAGAGTCTAACTTTACAGATGAATTTTCATATGATATAAATGATTGGATAACACTAACAGATCTGTCAAGTGTTTGAGATATAACAATGCAGGTCAAACAGGTTATCTGGGATAATTAAGGAGAGAGTATAAACAATCAAAGAACAACCTCTAAGCCAAACCGACAGAAGCTGAAGGAATGATTAACTAATTATTAAAAATTATACTTTTGGGCTTGTAAGGGGAGGAAAATAAAATACACCCCACCTGATCACCCTAGCCCGGGGTGAAGATGTATTAAATCTAAAACTAGTATAAATGTTTTGTTGGACTATGGTCCCGGGCAAGGCCAGAGGTTTTCTCGCCTCCACTCTTTCCTACCGGCGCCCGCATGAGTGTAGTGTATAATTCAAAATGATTAATAAATTCTTGGCCTCGGCCTTTTACCAAAAAAAAAAAAAAATTTATTATATAATATAATATATTATATTAATATTATATAATAAATTAATAATATTATATATATTAATATGCAACATTATTTTTATATTATATAATATAATTTAATTTAATTCAATGACCATGGTACATTCGTACATTTAAAATATGATAGCCAACCTATATAAACGGATGAATGATTGTTTCCGTGGGGTGAAAATTGATTTAAGCAATTAAAAATTTCCCACGCTGCCTATATTCTGCCGGAACTTCTATTTCTCGGGCTACAAATAGTTGTCGTTTAGTTGCAGTGACAGATGACTGCCATTGTTTTTTGCGGATGACATAGCAGATCTACGGACCGGTGTGCGAACCGGACCAGTACCACGAACCCCATGCGAACCGGACAGGTATCCGTCTGCCCAGCCAGCGAACCCGGTAACTTAGGATATTTTCATTTCTTTGCTACATAAATAATTATAAGTTGATTTAAAAATTTACAATATGCAAATAGTACAGTTGCATTCGAAGATAACCAAAAGAAATGGGTTGCTGAAATAGAAAAACATTTCGATTGTCTTTGTCATTTGGTGTAGGTTTTATTTATGCCGCTTTTTATATAAAAAAATTGCATGAATGAAAGTATTTTAAATTAAATTTAAGAAGATTTACATCAAATTTTGAAAAAATCAAATCACAGAGTATTTGGCACGATTGGAAATCAAGGTTTTCTGGGCATGGGTGGATACAGTATCCGACGTGTATCCAGGCTGTATGGGATACATAGCCACTTCCGATATGGGGATACGTGCACCCAAGGAGGGACATGGGAGTTTCTGGCTACTCTGCTTGAAACCATTCAGTGGTCACATGGGCATCACACTATGTTTGGAGAAATTAACTATATTTGAAACCTTCTTGTGATGAACATCCTGGAGATTAACTGACAGCTGAACATCTCGGAGATCATCTAAAAGCCTCATGCTAGCAAGATCTTGTTACAGACTCACAACTTGTGGAGGTCATCATAACTATCTCATATGGACTTGAAATTGAGCATTGTTTGTTTGCAATTGCATAATTTTTATTTTTTTTAAATAAATCAAATAGTATCACCATACTCTTCATGGATTGTCCTCTAGGACTCAATGCCAAGCAGAATCTGATTTCAATGTCTCTGACCCATAACATCTCAGAAAGGATGTAAATTATTGTCTTTGCACTTTAGAGTGGTTTGTTCACAAATAAATAGTGTTGCTAATTCCTTTTGGAGTTGCCTGTGTGGTGTTTAATTGATGACATTTCAGGTTTCATGTGTTTTTAGTTCCAAACCTTTTTATCTCTCTTGCCAACAACTTTTTGCTGACTACTCTTTTACTTTTTTAATTCTTTTTATTCCCACTACAAATATACCTATCGAGCTAAAATAAAAAATTCATTTGTTAATAAGCATTGAATTGGAAGCTCTTTACTTTGATGATGACTCCAACAATGAGATCCAAAACATCGGCAATACAACATCCCAAACAAACAGACTGAAAAGTCTTTGGCAAATCCATGACCTTCTAATATGAATTCAAAACTAAGTGCCATTTGTTTAAAAGTGTATTTTTTTAATACTAATACAATGGGGTGATTGTTTTCTACTTGGTTTGTATTATCTTAGCCATGACATCATGTGCCGATGGCATTTTGTAGAGATTAAAAAAAAATTCTCATATAGACACAACATTGAGTGCCTGGTTTTCAAACCATATATTTTTTCAACACAAGCTCTATAGTATATTCAAAATACAGGGGTTGTGGAAACCAATTTCAGGGTCTCTTGTACACAAAATCTTGTAAAGATCATAGCTTTACCATATACTCTCAAAATAGAGTGCCTTTTAATTTCAAATCAGAGACTTTTACAACAAGAAAAAAATGCTACAACCAAATATATGAGTTGTCGCTTATTTCCCACAACATCATGTTTAAATTAAATTTGTTTTCTCTTGATGCAACACTATGTCAAGCACCTGAACAAGATAGGACTGTAAAAAGTCTCATGTTAATCCTTTTACACATATTAATGCATCAAACTAGACATGTGGGTCATCTCATCATCTATGACTATATAACTTGGATTTCAGCTCAATGCCCACAATTTTGTAACAGCTCGAAGGTGAATGATTCCACATTCACCATTGATTACTCTTCCCTTCAGTAACAAACAATAACTATGAGAACAGCTGGTAAAATATGGTAAACCAAGCAGTAAGTGTATTCACGAGCACAGCTTACAAGAGAGGTTAACTGAAAGTTGATAAGTCTAGATAGTGGTAGATTTTGTGTTGTAATTTTAGTTTAACAATAGTGTAGAGGACAGGGACGTGCTTTCATATTTCGAGCAAATATTTGGTGTATTGACTTTCAGAGAAATCAACAAAGAATATCCTGTTCTATATTTGAATTTATTCATATTTAGTTTGTATAGCAACCAGCTGAGTGGTTAATGTTTGTAAACAAAAACACTTAACCACACCATCAAATTGAAGCCCTCATTAAAAAAAATTGTACGATGCACCCTACATCAAGATTACTGAATATAATTTATCAGCCCACCATACATCTTGCGTTGTATATTTTGGTTGTATTTCAGCATATAAAATAATTGACTCTTATAAGGCTTACCAAAAACTTTCAGTGATATCCAACTATTTCAATCCCTGCACCCAAAATATCCAACTGTTGTTTGAAAACAGATATTTATAATAATAAAGTATAAGAGAAGCAGCATTAGTAAATTTAAACTGCTACTAACTACAAAAGTAATTACTAATTAACAAAGGGCTTTGTCAATTCATGGATATTTCAAATAACCAACATCTCTTTTACTAGGCTAGTGCAAATGTGTAATACCCCTCCCCTGATCAGACTCTTTTTAACCTAGTTTAACCTTGGTTGACTTTTTCAGTGGTTTTGTGGATGGTGGATACACTATGTAGTGATGTTTTTATTCAGATATTATGCGATGATGGATTATGTTTTGATGTGTGGCTAAGTGAATGTGGATTATGCATTATCTCCTTATAGATGATTAGATGTTAATTTTTCTTATGCAGTATATCATTGTAGATGATGAAATATTAATTTTAAATTACGTGTTACTGGCCATGGACTAACACATTTACTTTATGAGTTGCACTGTGAATATGTCTTCATGTATGTGTATGAAATCTATATGGGGTGCGAGGAGATGATTTTCCGTCACTCACTTCAGTGAGACACGGAACGTCACAATTCTTCTTCACCAGTGTGTCTACCGTGTTTGAATATATATATATATATATATATATATATATATATATATATATGTGGTTCGGTGATGCAGGAATTGCAAGTGCAAGTACCGTGCAGGTACAATGTACCGACTCCACCTGGCTTCACAGGTTTGAGCGTACCTAACTGACCCGATGGAAGTGGAGGAGATAGTCTTAAGGCCCTAAATATTACCCCTAGCCATGCTCAATAGTGAGCGTTGTCAGCCGTCTGTCAGCCTTCCTATGTTAGTATGCGGGTCATGTTCTTATTTGGTTTATTTGAGTTTGCCCGTTATGCGTTTTGTGATTGTTATATTATCCTTTAGTGTATTTTATGTGAAATTAATTATTATACCTTAAGGGAATTAATAGTTAATGTGTATTATTTTGCATATTTATATAAGGGATAAAAATAAAATAAGACCATTTTTTATTATAAATTGATAAATCAATTCTATCAAGCTAGCAAATTAGAATATTTGTTTAATACCATATGGTGGAATTAAATATGTGTCATGCATTTTAGAAAAAGAAAAATAAACTTTTTGAAAATAAAATATCTTTTTTCATTGACTTTTTAAATGGGAGGAATTTAGATTTATTTAAATTGGAAAATACTCATATTGGGAGAAAAGATTTTCAAAATTGCTTTTAGGAAAAATATTATGATTGGAGGAAGAGAATTTTAACCTAGAATAGATATTTGGTAAAATAATTCTATTTATGCTGGGTCTTTCACGAGAATGAAGAGAGAGATTCTTCGATTCAAAAATTTGTTTTTCATTCTCTGTTGAAGAATTCTGGCTTTTGGAAGGAATCAGTTTGCTCTTCCTCAAACTCCTCCCAGGAAAGCTTTTGAAGGTTGGATTCTTGAATCTTTTGTGTTGTTCATTTTTTATTTTCTGAGATTGTGTGAATGTTTTCTTCCTTGTCTGGTTGAAAGATTGTTGTTTGTGAAAAATTCCTTTCAGCTGGGTTTTAAATGTAGCAATTTAAGTTTCAAGAAAATTCATTCAGCTTATTTTCTTTCAATTTGTGAATTTGGGCAAGGGAGGGTTTTCAAAATTTTCCCAATCTTAGGAACAATAGATTGTCTGAGAAAATGGATGAGTGGAAAAAAAATCGATTAATTTGTTTAACTTGTTTTTGGGCAAAGGAATTTACCCTGTTTTTGGGCAAAAATCTTACCTGGGCAGAGTTTGCTTGCTGTTGAAATTTATTTTATCAATTAAAACTTGATTTTTGTTTGTTTTAAAAAAAAATATAAACTTGAGTGTGTGGGGGAGACGTAGGCTCAACCCCACACACCCACATACGTGGGCTGCAGGCCACATAGTGGGGCTACAGACCACATAGTGGGCTGCAGACCCACTACGTAGGGCGGCAGTATCCCACATAAACCCCCTCCTTTGCCACAAAAAACAAAATAGATATATTCACCTGTTTAAAAAAAATATATAACATTGCTGGCAGTGGGCAAAAAGACCCAATCCCAGCCAGTTTGCCAGTCAAATTGGTATTTGAAAAAAAAAAAAATATATATATATATATATATATACACATGGAGGTAACCTTAATGTATTCAATTTTGGTAATTTTAAATGATTAGAAAAAAAGATAATGATTAGGGAAATTTTATGATGGAAACGTTTCTCAAATTTTATATAAAGATAGACAAATATATATGTATATATATATATATTGAAATTAGAGAAGTTGATTTAAATATGAATATTGATTGGATACTTTGTAAATGGAGTTTTATAGTAAACATGGGCTAAAATTTAGTTCAATTGGTTTTAATTGAAAAAGATCCATATCTGCATTATATTATGATTTTGTTTTCAATTATATGGTTGATGTATTTGTTTGGACTTAATTAGAAATTTTAATTGCAATGTACCGTTTTTAGTCATGTTTGGGTTTGGTGACTTATTGGTCCAATTTTTGTGAAAAAGGAAAATTATCATATGTATTTGAGTATGTTTCGAATTCAAGTTGTTTTCTTCATTCACAAGACAATTGGTTGAATGTTGACTTTTATTCCCTTGTTGTTCCCTCTGTGTGATCGTATCTTGAATTGTTATTTTTAAGGCAAGTGAACTTGATGGGATATTCTTTTACTCCATTAGAGTATTCTGGTGTTTTTATGATAGGGAAATTATCCTTGTGTTTGTGTTGGAATATGGTTGAATGCAAGTTATTTGTGCAAGTTATTTATGGTGGTTTTTCTTGCTTGTCCCTTCATGTGGTCACGTCATAGGAGTGACCGAATTGTGTTGTAATACCTCCAATTTGGTTACACCTTGGTAGAGGAATCATGTAACTTTATTGTTCGTTCAGT
This sequence comes from Cryptomeria japonica, assembly GCF_030272615.1. NCBI lineage: Eukaryota > Viridiplantae > Streptophyta > Pinopsida > Cupressales > Cupressaceae > Cryptomeria > Cryptomeria japonica. Next base: position 465,786,065 of record NC_081407.1, read on the forward strand.
TGTGCTTGAACTCTGCATGTTGTTACTTGGCCTTTGTGTTGCCTTGGAGTTCTTTGGAGGTTGTGTAGTGTCATATGGGAGAGTGTCTTCTAAGTGGGGGCCGGGACCCAAAGTGGTTGCCAGGATAACCCCTCAAAAGTTGGTTAATTAAGTGATAACATAATAACATTAAACAAAATTAATTGTGCCTTGTTCATGGTTGAGTGCTAGTAGGCTCAAGATGCAATGGGAAGGCCTAGAATGGCAAACCAACTACCTTGTCTTCACGAAAGGTTTGTTGGGTCCGCATGAGTCATGGATGGGGGTCGGGGGTTTGGGAGAGGCTATTGGGATAACCTAGGATGGGGGTCGAGGCCTATGGAGGGTTGCCAGGATAACCCATACCAGCTATGCGGTGACACTCTTCCCTTATGTTCACTAGTGTGTAGTCTTGTGATGATTTTTATTTGGAGCACTCTTGTGGGAGTCATATCGATATGTTTTTACCTTATGTAAGTATCCGATGTGCATGTTAGACCATGTGATGCTTTATAGTGGTTTGCTTGAGGGCCTTATTTCTATCTCCTAGCACGGAGGGGTGGTTCCTTTTTGGGGCCACATGGTTGGGTGGTAGTGCCACTTTCCATCGGAATTTTGTTCGTTCCTTTCTTGCAAAGGATTAGCTTTTCAGGTGCTCTAGTTGTCTTTTATGGGATTTGCTCATCTCATTGTACCAATGGATCCTCTTTTGTTCTTCTTGAATCATTCTTGTATCTCTTGGACCTCATGTGGTCAAATGTATCTTTTGGTTATGTATGCCTTCATGGCGAGATGTAATTTTTAATGTAAACATTGTGTGTTCTTATGAAACTTAGTGAATATGTGCAATGTAATATTAATTAAACCTTGAAATGTAAAGGAGATGTATTGATGAGTGTTAGATGGTTAAATGTGTATCTTTTATTCAAATCACTGTTGTAATGTAATGGAAAGAATAATCATGAATGAAATATAGACATGTTAATGTTATCACATGCAATTGTATGAAACAATCATTGTATAGTGTAAATTGAGTCTTTATCATTAAATCATCTTAAGTGGATTAATTAACGTTAAGAAATGTTTAGTTTAATTATGTAAACCTTGTTGGGAAACTCTTTAGGAGTTTAAGTTAAGTCTTCCGTTGTGCAAATTATAAGTAATGTTATCTTAATGCATCATTCTGTTTATTAAAGTTTTTAAAAAAAATTATTTACACGCTTTTCTAGTGTTTAGTTTAATCCCTTCGTGGTTTCCTGACGGGGCGTTACAAAATGGAAGTTATCGAAATACTGTTTGGCATTTCAACAAACCTCTGTTCAGATGATTTCAGTAGTAACAAAAATATCATGATCAATTTACAACAGGATGTTAAATCACAGTAAACTATAACATGTAAAAGACAAAAGCAGAGTTATTAGATTAAATCACAGTAAATATCATGTATCTTTTATTCGAATCACTGTTGTAATGTAATGGAAAGAATAATCATGAATGAAATATAGACATGTTAATGTTATCACATGCAATTGTATGAAACAATCATTGTATAGTGTAAATTGAGTCTTTATCATTAAATCATCTTAAGTGGATTAATTAACATTAAGAAATGTTTAGTTTAATTATGTAAACCATGTTGGGAAACCCTTTAGGAGTTTAAGTTAAGTCTTTCGTTGCGCAAATTATAAGTAATGTTATCTTAATGCATCATTCTGTTTATTAAAGTTTTTTAAAAAAATTATTTACACACTTTTCTAGTGTTTAGTTTAATCCCTTCGTGGTTTCCTGGCGGGGCGTTACAAAATGGAAGTTATCGAAATACTGTTTGGCATTTCAACAGACCTCTGTTCACATGATTTCAGTAGTAACAAAAATATCATGATCAATTTACAACAGGATCTTAAATCACAGTAAACTATAATATGTAAAAGACAAAAGCAGAGTTATTAGATTGAGATCTGACTATCTTATGAAATCTGAAAATAAAAGAGCCGTAAAATAAAAGGTCTTGTACATTTGATGCAAGAAAGATCACAAGAATCAAAGAAAGAATTTAACTTACAAAAAATAGCTGTCAGTGACACCTGATGGAAAGCACCGAAGTCTCAACTCCATCAGGTTATCAACCATTTGCACCAAAGAGCACTTAAAGCAATCTCACCCATCATTATAAATATGCCCTCAAGTATGCTATGGCAAACAAATTCCTTGGTTATCGCTAGACCAATTTGATCCAAAAACAGCTAAGTATATTCCCTTCAACTGACCCATTGTTAAGTCAACAAAAGTTACTGTGTCTGGTCAAAACAAAACGTATGCAGAATTCATTAACAATAAAGTAAGCATAACACAACTACAGTTCTGATAAGTGGAAACTCCACCGCTCAAAGCAAATAGATTTTGAAAGATAAAATCACATTGTCAATCTCAAAATTGAATGTAGAGAAACACCTTACGACGCTTGGAAGCAGGAGAACCTCCAGAGTAAGCATCATGAGATCGATCTGAATGCTGCCTTTCAGTATCAGATTGGAGGTTTTCATTACCAGTGCTATTATCTGTATCATTCTGTATGACAAATCCGAACATGCAACAGCAGTACAAGTAGCATTTAATATCATTGACAGGAATACAAACAGCTAAAAGCACATCTACTAGTACAAACTTTTAACAGAACACGTTTCATGGACATTATGATACTTTGCAACAAGTACAAAGAGTGATTAGGTGAAAACTAAACCTGGTTCCTTGGAATTTCTGCTCCATTCCTAGCAGATGAACATTGCATATCAGTTGATGTTCCAGGTTGTGCCTCCCCACTATAACTTGATGATGGACCCTCAGAACTTGAGGCCTTAGGATGTCCCTCAACCTCATGATGAGAAGCTGATGCTTCAGATTCCCTCCCAACTACATGTGGTAAATTAGGCATCAAACGTTGCAGTAGTCCCAGATAATCTACTGTGGCATTGTCCCCATGTAAACCTGAGTACAACTCTGACCGATTTTGACTTCTCTCTCCTATCTGTTCACTCATTTGTAGCTGACTGCTTGGAAATGGATTTTGCAAAGCCTGCAAAACCACATCAGATATTGCAATAGGTGCTCGAGTCTGGTCTGCAGCTGGCCTTGAAATATTGGTAGTTGTGGAGTTATGATGGATATGAGACATTAAGTCGACACTATTACCCGTTCCACTGCCTGCTTGTCCTTCAGACATCATACCAGAAAATATCTGACCAACTCCAGGAGGCAGTTGTGCCAAAGTGCTACCTTCACTATCAGATATACCACCATTGCTCTGCTCATAATCTCCTTGCATGTTATGAGGACCAAGGTGTATGCTATAAACATGTACACTTGATGGTCTCTGTTGGGACAGACCTTGCTCTGTTATTAAACCTGCACCATCAGGACAACAAGATCACACTTCATATAGAGTGTAAAAGTCGGAATCTCTGCAGCTAAAAATCTGTTTCTTCATATAAAGAGAAGGCAGGCAGAAAAACAAATCAAGAACATTTGTAACTATCTTGGACAGTGTTTTCCTTTAAGGATTGAAGAGATGCAAGTAAACAGTCATTAAACTTACATTGATGTCATAATTTGAAGGCCTCAAACAATATTGCTATATCAAAATCAAAATCATTCATACTGCTAATACAGACAGTAAAGAATCCTATAAATACTAGATATGACCAACTTAGAGGATTACCAAGATTTCTAGAAAAAATCAGTGAAGCTACCAATTTGTGCATAAGAATGAAATAAATGCTTCATGCAACGTAAAGAATACTCTATAAGCATATCAATTATTGTACCTTTTATTTTCTTCATCAACTATAGTTATACACAACATATGACAGTAAAGAACATGATTAACTCGAACCTCTTGTTGCACAGACAGTACAGCATCCAATAGAAGATTAAATACGCTCAACTAGGAGGAAGGTTGTCAGAAGTTGTGGGAGAATTTCTAATGTTCATCTGCCAAGGAATATAACCACACCTTTACTTGCTAGTCCTACTAAATATGCACTCTGTACAACCATTAACACTGTCATGCCTAAATCCCTAATGGGATGAATGATTTAGTACAAACAGACTCAATGAATTTCTAAGAATATCATTACCAATTTTTTAATTGTAAATAAATAAATTAGAAAAATCAATATATAATAATTATGTATAAAAGATACTACAATTAAAAAAAAGATAAAATGTTACTCAAATTGCACGGCAACAACATATTGAAATTTGTAGCTTTAGGATTTTAGTCTTTTAATGAGGTGTCAACAATTGAAAGATAAAAGTGAAGGTGGTAGAAAAATAAAGACATATCTGGAAAATGTTAGATGATAAACATAATACTATCGATAGAATAATTACAATAGTGAATAAATGTAGTGAGACTCAATAGCCCATACAACCCATGACGAAGACATAACAAACAAAAACGATTATACCTACTTAGCTGGTTCAGGTTTGGGTTTGCAGATTCAGAAAAAAAAATGTGGGGTTGGGTTTCTTTTGGGCTCATTCGGACACAAATTGAATGTGTACATATTACACACTTATCCATAGAAAATAAACCCTTCACAATTTAATAATAGAATCCTTTTAATTTAAACCTTAACATTTAACAGTTTACTAAATGATACTGTAGTTACATAAATTTGTCCACTTAATTAAATGAATATTTAGTATTTATTTGATTATTTAACCATCGATCAATAATTAATTAAATTAATATATTTAATTAATTCATCTTAACCCTCTTCTCCTATTAATTAAATAAATTATTCAATTTATTTGATTTAATTCATTTAACCAAATTCAGACCATTAATTAAATAAATAAATCATATTTATTTAATTAAATCTTCTCTCACATTTAAATAAATTAGTATTTATTTAAATTCCCCCAAAATCCCATCTCTCACATTTAAATAAATAAATTATTTATTTAAATCACCTTTATCCTCCACCCACTTGTATTTTCCTACAAATGCAAGTTGCACAACTATTTTAAATAAATCATTTATTTAAATCACCTTTATCCTCCACCCACTTGTATTTTCCTACAAATGCAAGTTGCACAACTATTTTAAATAAATTATTTATTTAAAAATCTTATTTATCCTCACCCACTTGAAACCTTTAATGGTTTCCCTTAAAGTATTCAAACTTAATGGCTTCTTTCTAGAGTCTTCTCAAGCCTTTAATGGTTTTCCTTAAAGTCTTCAAACTCAATAGCTCCCTTCTATAGTCTTCTTAAGCCTTTAATGGTTTCCCTTAAAGTCTTCTTAAGACTTTAATGGTTTCCCTTAAAGTCTTCAAATTTAATGGCTTCCTTCTAGAGTCTTCTCAAACCTTTAATGGTTTCCCTTAAAGTCTTCAAGCATTTAATGCTTTATCTTCCTTTTTCTCATTTAAATAAATTAATATTTATTTGAATATTTACCCAAATGCAAATTACACCATTTAATTGAAATAAATGATTTTATTTTAATTGAAAATCCCAAAATTCCTCCCACTTGCATTCTCCTACAAAACTCACTTGCAATCCTAACCCCCTTCTAGATTCTTTTAACCCCTTCCTAATTAGCCTAACCCATCCCCTAAATATTGTCACATTCCTAAGCAACTTGGAGTCACTTCTCAAAGCCCTCAAAGTCTTTGAAAGGCATTTAAGGCTTTAAGTCTTCAAATGGTTAACCTCTAAAGTCTTCCAAACCATTAAAGGCTCTTACATAACCATTTATGGTTAACTCACCTTTTACCTTTGGTTAGAGACTTTCCTCTAACTTAACCATCCTTTTGACTCATGGGTCTCTTCCAAAGCATTTATTTCTTTGACTAGGGTAACCATCATGTCCCCTCAAACATTTAATGCTCCTTATCTCTCCTCTCAAGCCTCCTCATGGTGACACTTGTCAACATGGGATTGGGTTGAAAGTGTCACATGGATTGAATATCTTTCAATCCTAACCCTTGTTAAGTTTGCTCAATCTTAACCCTTCATTTCCCCATTTCTTCTATAAATAGAACCCTTCTCCTCAAGCAAAGAAGGAAGCATTAGAGTATTGTTGTTATACTGGTATTAGCATAGAGCTTTTTCATAGCATCACTATCTACACTTGCATAGCATTTGCTTATCATATTCAACCATCTTGAATCTCCATATGGCATCCATGGCTAGTGCTAAAAGTTGAGAGCTACACTCATTTGGGACTTGGAGAGGGGAGAAACAAGGGAGAAGCATCAAAAGGCATCATGGAAGCATCTTAGGGAGGCTCTTCTCCTTTCTTTTATTTTGTTAAACTTCTTTCATGCTTTTTGAAATCTCTTTTGATATGTTTGGAATGGTTTTTAGTTCTTTGTTTTGTTTTTATGGTTGAAACTAACTTATTAACATTGAACTTTGTTGTTGCCTTGTCCCCATTTCCATGATATCAGATACACTTCTATTATGAACAGGAAGATCAAAAGAAAGATCAATTAATAGCCTTTTATTATTCTCATATTCCACTAAATCAGGTTTAGAGTACACTGGATCCAGAAATGGGAAACCAACACCAAGAAAGAAATGGACCTGAAGCAGTTCTAAAATCATTGCAATAAAACCAGAGATCCAAGCCAAAATGTTATCTAAGGCATAAGGGAAGAAGTAAACAAAATGAAACCCGAGAAAAAAATTAAAATTAAACCAAGAATCTGAAAACACATTAGTATTACAAAACAACCAGGCATAAAGAAAATTACTTATCACCAAGACTATGTGGCAAATAAAACTAGGAATATTGAACAAACAGTGGACAATGAATGATAAACAGAAGGCGATCTCCTTTGTATGACTGACATGCTCAGCTGAGGATGCCCTACCAAGCAACAGCAAATTAATGGCAGTGAGTGAACATTCGGTCATGGGCAAACAGATAGTGAAAAAAAAAACATTAAAAAGACATCATTTTGGCTTCTAACAGATTCTCCAAAATTCATTTGGGTTCCCCAGGTTCAAGTGGGACAAATCCACAGTCAAAAACACGACCCCTGTCCAAGTCCCGACCAGATCAACCCCAATCCCAAACTGAGTTCAAACCAGACCCAAATCCAAGGCCTGCACCTAGCAAAATCAGCTGCTTAGTATTATACTAATCAAACATAACAAACCTCTATGCACCACTGAACTAATTTGTATAGGTACTGTTGATGTGCATTTTATGCACATAAAAACACAGAATAAAATACCAAAGTATTTTACCCTCTCTTGAACAAAATCACCTCAGATGCTAAATATCTAATCAATTAAGAAGATTCCAAGGTTTCTACGGTCAGTTATTGACATGTGGGTAACTCAATGGCTTGATGTGATATGCTGTTTTCACTTGGGCACTTACGTAATTGTTCAAACCTAGAGATGTTTTCATGGATCTAGAATTGGAATAGGTTATGCAGATGACTTAAGATTTTGCACTTTGATTTTGATCTATTCTAACAAAGATTTATTTTTTTAAAAGGACAAAAGGAATAGGGTTTAGGAATTCTATTCTAAAACCTAGAATGCAAGAAATAACAAATGATTCAATGTAATCCTACAAGGCAAGGTCTCACTATCAAAGAACAATTTGACACCAACTTAGTGCAATCATCTAAGGTAGATTTCATAGTAATGATTTCTATCAAACATTGATACCATCAAGGCAATGCATACCAATGGACATGCAACAATTGAAGTTAAGTTCAATTTTAAATTCCAATTGACCACACAAAACTTACAATCAACAAGAAGTTAGTGGTATGGATTAAATGGATTCCACACAAATGCATTCAACAACTCTTTCTTTCAATCTAAAATGCTTGAAAACAAATTCTAATCTAAGTTGGAGAGAATGAGAACCACAAATGCATACAACACTTAAACAAAATCACCAAACTTCGATGATTGTATTCAAATCTGCAGCATGTAGACGACAATTCTCAAAAATCTCTCCCTTACAAATGAGAAAAATGGGGTATATATGGAGCCTCAAAAGAAATGAATAACCAAGAATCATTTAGAATCAAGGACCACGATCATGCCAACACGGCCCTAAAGTTGCCCTAATTAGGGTTTACATCAAAAAAGGAATCACCAACATGTGATTCAATGGAATGATGCCTAGTCATCAAACAGGAAATCTTCTAGAAGATTTCGGCCTGCATTCCCCTCTAGCAGCATATTCCAAGAACTTGGTCAAAAATCAATCTAGCTCCTCCATGGTAATGCTAGACAAAGCCTCCTAGTGAGCATCAATCACATCCAGCACATCCAAACAAGCATCCAAAACACTCTCCCAATCTAGCATAAGCTTCTGCGAACTATGGACATAAATCAGCAAGGAAACCAAATCATCAATTTGATTCTTCTTCAAAGAATCCAACTAGTTGAAGTACATGAGCTTCATCTTTTCTCTCAACTCTTCTAAGTGTAGACTGCTAAAAGCACTAACATCTACGCCTAACCATTCTTCAATGGATGTAAGGATTTTAGATTGAATTTCCTAAATTGATCCTTCCCTCTCTGCACAATCTCTTTGTGCATACTCATAAGTAGATTTCCGCATGGCCAATGAACAATACCAACCCTGCAAATCATAGATATCTCTCTCATGCACAACTCCCTCGTGGATCAACGTGGGCATCGGAATTCTCTTCAACACACTGAAGCAGGGAATAATCTTCTCCTATATTGGCTGGAAATCATCCCAAACTCCTTCCCAATATTGCATCTTGAATGCGAGCAATGATGTCCTGCCAAATGCCTAGATAAACGGAGTTAGGAAATCATCCGCTTGCTTTGTCACATCTTCAATCCCCTTACCAAACTCTACATGTCTATTCCTCACTGCCTTATGATCAAAGTGAAATCCACGATCAACCGCGATAGGTGAGACAAAGGTGGGATCCTCACGCCTCATCCCTATAATATATTCCTCAAGTTTCATGTTCTCTTCCTGATACATATTTTTCTTCTCAATCTCCCTATCCAACCTCGCATTGATTGCTCAGACTGTATCATCAAGTTCCTGGAACTCCTGCATCTTTGCAATCCATCCAAGGGTGATCAAAGTAATCTGATAATCCATGGGAGTAGCCACATCCTTAGTCACATCACCCATCGAGATAGCCACTTGTGCAATTCGCACACCAGTTTCATCTCTAGATATATTTGAAAATATCTTAGCTTTCTTTGGTTCTTTCTCCTTATCATTCCTGGCAAAATAGTCATCAATGTCATCAATGGGCTATGTCCCTACCATCTTCTTCCTTTTTTTCATGCTCCCCAATAAACCAATCGAGAATGGTGGAAATCTCCATCCCATCATCAAGACACATCTCCTGATCAAGTCCTCTCAATGCTGAGATAACATCATCATCTTCCTCCTCGTCCTTCGTCAAATCATAAACATTATTGCCCAAACTATCCTCCAACTAGACAGTGGGAGATCCTAGCTATTCTTCATCTTCATGCCATGGTGTCGATGTTGCTATAGCATGTAACTCTTGAATATTTTCCAGCAAAATCACCGTATTGGAGCATTGTTCAAACTCTTTGCTCCTCTCTGGCACAACTATCTCCTTCACTAATGAGGAACTAAGGGGAGATAAGCAGTGCTAGGTTTATGTTCCTTCTTCGATGACTGACTAACTGTCTCCTTCCCCTTCATTTTGGATTCTCCTAGGATTCTCCAGGCATACCCTTCCTTAGTGTAGGAGCATGACTCTCCTCATCTGCATGTATCCTTGCATCACCGATTGTTATTTGATCATCTTCAAGAGAGGACTCCTCTTGTCTCATTTTCTCATAGGTGAAGGTAACACCCATATCTATCAACTTGTTCATATACTTGTCTACCCATTCCTTGGAGAAATCAATAACTTCTCTCATAAGCACATTCAAATCCACCACCTCTGGCTGCGACCAACTAGGCAAAAGGATAGGTTTCTTTACTTCATTTTCATATTGCAGATGAGTATGATCACTATCATCAACTATTTGATCTGGAATGAAGAAAAGTTCACATATCCTCATGAAATCAACTGACATTTTGGACCACATCCTCTTCCTTACTGCTTGTTCATCCATGAGATTAGCCCAATAGTCCTCAATGTCACCCTTATGTATGAATCTTTCTCCCTTGATTCTTTCAACACTCTTATGCGGAACAAATCTATCTCTTCTCTTGTAAGTTCCAAGGCGATAAAATGCAATCTCATCAATCACCGAACCAACTGTAGCGGCAGTGTGGCATACCTCTAAAGTCTTTCCTATTGCAATAGGGAAAGTTATCTATGTTTTGTGCTTCTCCTTCTAGATGAAATCAAATTCTAGAAGTTGTCTCACCACCTCAAGTAGGATCATTCTGTCTGTAGGATACCTAAGAAGTTTGTAAGGTGCGGATTTGAATCCCCGAATCCATAGGTATGTGAAGGTGGGAAACTGTATGTACCACAATCCATATTTCTCTATTGGCTCCATTGCCGCCTTGGACAACCTATTGTGGATCCCAACCTGCAACATCCTTGTAATATACATGGTGAAAGCATCGTCCACCCTCCTGTAGTCTTCAATTTTATGCATATGAAGTTGTGGATAACATTCATAACTTCTGAATTGTCTTGGTCCATTCCCGACTTCGCCTTTGCATATCAATCCCTTGTATGTAACAAATCTTGCAAGTAGGTATACAAGGTAGGAAGTCGTCTCGAATGATTTAGTCTTTTCCACATTCCTCAACTGAAAATCCAAATTGTCACCTATAATCTTGGCCCAATTGACCCATGTTCCTCTTATACAATCTTCGATAAAATAAAACATCCATCCTTCGAACAAAGCACCTTGCAGCATCCCCATTACTCGTTTGAGCAGGAATATCAAGTCATTGTATTCATCCTTGAAATCTGTACACAAGTCTTTTAGGTGCCTTGGAATGATGAGGCCTTGGTTCAATCATCCATTCCTTGTTCACAATTGTCTTACACGCATCGGCGTTAATTTTGTATTTAGCTTCATACTCATCCTTTGTTCTTTCTTTCATATCTGCACTCTGGGAAATTCCAAATAGTTCCGCAATTGCATCTTCAGCGAGGTAGGCAAGAGTTACCCCTTTAGGAGATCGGATCATCCTAAAAATTGGATCATAATGCCTTGCACACTCCAAAACGAGCTCGTTGCATTGTATGGATTGAGGAAACCCAGCGGCATGATATATGCCACTCTTCATGTTATTGGCGGAAAGGGGAGAAGGAAGCTGATTCTTTACTCCAAACATTCTCTACCGCATCCGCTCCATATTCAGGAATTCCATGTTCATATCAGTGATTCCCTTCCATCAGGAGGACAACTAGAAATCCAGATAGAATTACTCTTGAACAATCTCCAACTAATCCTTCCTCGCACCGATTCCGGATTTAGACATGGTACCTATATGAAACTCGAAGTCAATATCATGGAAAATTATTCGAATAATACCATTTTCAAAATTTTTTAAGTTCTGATTTCTTATGATTTAGACGAATTTAAGGATGTAAAACAGAAATTCTAGCATTGTTCTTTATGAAATCTGAAAATAGAATGAAAATGTGACAAGAGTAGGTAAGGTCTAAAACCCTCATAAAACCCTTAGTTTCAGACGTATATAAGGTCTGTTTTCAAAACAAAGTCTGAAGACAAATGTGATACACTTAGAAAAATGTCAAAATTAGCGTCCGGAAGTATACCACAAATCTGGAAATGCTTGGAAAAAGGTGTGGAAAGGTCTGATTTTCAATCTTAAATGTCTGAAGACACCCTTCCAAGGTCAACAATGGCTGCCCAAAGTCTGAAGACAACCTGCAACTTTTATAAATCGGTCATTTCAAGGGGTTGCAGCCATGTAAAATGTTCACATTTGACGAATCTTACCTTCCCAAGGTGAAAAATGGCCAAATATGGGCAAAGACAAGTGGCTAGTAAAAATGAATGTCTGAAGACAAGTCTGGAAATGGTGTTTTAAACTTACACCAGCAATGGAACCTTCACCACATACCCCTTGACCTCACTAAATTTGGTGCACAAGTGACTTCGCCCAAGTATGTAGACAGCTGGAAATGAAAATCAGTCTAAAGACAACCTGCAACAAGTGTTTCAAACCTACACCAGCAATGGTGTACCTTAGAAAATGCTTTCAAACCACTCCAAAATGGCCTCCCAATGAAATCGCCCAAGTGTGTGATGGATAGAAGTGAAAAGTTAAATCTGGAAATGCGCACTTCAGCCAATCATGGGGTCAACATAACTTCCAGCAATGGCATTAAACTCAGGTCTAAATGATATGGCAGCCTCCCAGCAACAATGGAGCTCAAGACAATCACAAAAACCACCCAAAATGAAGGGCAATCTGCCTTGCTAACAAAATTGTAGCCTCCCAATCATGGCGCCATCTCCAAAAATCGCCAAGTGTGACCTAATCAGCCACCAAAATCGCTGCAACCACTTCCTTCAATGGGGTGCCAAGGTGAAATTGGGCAAAATCGCCTTACAATCTGCAACTCTAACTCTCCAAAACGTTGTCCAATGGACACTTAGGCAAAATCACCTAGCTGAGAACTCTTCAACCAGCCACTAAAATGCCTTCAATCAATCACATCAGCAAATATAATAATATTATATTGCTGGTTGGGCTCTTTTAAACTTGTTTTTACCTTGTCAATTCACCACACAAGCAATGTGGGATAAAACTTTGCCTTTAAACTTGCCTGGGAAAATCGATTTGCCTTAAGGAAAATATTTTAATCATTAAATGATTGTCACAACCCTCCTTTATCACTTTTGGATTTAAAATACAAACTCTATTATATTTTTGGATAAGCTATTTAAATGATTGAATGAATATTATAAAAGGATAAAATAATAATACACACACATGGAAAATATACATTATTTTTATTTATTTATTTTCCACATCCAATTATGGCACATGTTGTAGGAAGAATAAGAAGCTTCTAGAGGATTCTCCACCACCTTGCATGTAACTCCTCCCACTAAGTCTAATCAATTTGCATGAAGTCCAAAATTGGGGAAAGAATCTCTTTTTTTTAATTAAATTTTCAGATAGTGGAAAGGAGGGAATTCTCTTATAAAATTATATGCAAGTTTCAAAGAGGGGAGTTGATTATGTTTTGAAGAAAAATTTCCCAAGTTTAGAAGTAGGATTCTCTTTGTTAGTCTCATTTTGGTTGCAGGAATTTTTGAGTTGTTGTTGAAGGGTTTCTCTCAAAGTTGCAAGGAAGGATCAAAGAATAGCTAGAGGATTCAACTTCGAGCTTCAGTAAAACCAGGTTCTCTCCTTTTATCATATGAGGAATTTGTATAGTTTTTAGATTCTTTGGTTGAATATAGTATTCTGAAGAAATCATCTCTCAATTTCTAGATAGGAAGAAATAAATAAATCTATTTTTGTTTCTTGAAGAAATGCAGTGATATAGTTTCTTCTCTTTTTTTATGCAAATGCAGATCTCTCTTGCATATCTTATCTATTTTAAAAGGTAGAAAATCAGATTTTTGCTTTTCTGTTTTCTCTTATAGATGATATTGAATGTAAAAATAAATAAATCCCCCTCTTTGTGAATGAATAAATAAAATTTCTCTGTGAATATTAGTTAAATGAGTCGAATAAAATTTCTCTGTGAATATTAGCTGAACCTCTGTGAATATCAGTCGAACAAACTATCTCCCTGTGAAATCTGAGAATAAATAATCTCCTGTAAACAACTCTCTATCCCCCTCTCTGGACTTTGGTTGAGGAATAGAATATAATCCCTCTGTAATAATCTGTGCATCGCTGGAGCAAATTACTTCTCTGGTTATTTTTATTTCTCTATTATATTTCGTCCCTGGGATTAATATGATATTCCCTCTTACATTAATATCTTCTTATGTATTCATACCTGTTTGTGTATTCTTTTTTTATATATATACAATTCAATATCCTGAAATGAACTATAATATATATATATATATATATATATATATATATATATATATATATATATATATTTTTATGCATTATGTATTAATAAAATTTATGCGAAGTGATTGATGTTTGTATTGCACGATAAAGTGTCTGTGCGTACCGGCTCGCAGGTGAAGGACGGAGTTAATACTCCGCAGGGAGTGGTACCGTAACGGTACCCCCCACTAGCCTGCGGTCACTACTGCGGCAATGGCCGCAGGGTAGTGGAGGGAACCCGTGGGGTCCCACTCCCCTTTACCCTTGTTAATGCCAATTCAACTAAATCGAAGGGCCAAGTTAATTCTTTTTTTGAGATATGTTTTAAAATGTTAGTTATTTAAATTCCTTTTTTTTTATATAAATATAAATTTTAGTTAATAAAATTTTTAAACTTAGGTAAATTTTAGATTTATAACTAGTTTTAACAAATTTATATTAAATGATACTTAGATCCTCTTAAGATCCACTTAACAATTAAATGACTTGAAGCTAAATTCTATGTTGGGATTAATGGTTTTATAAGCGATATTCTCGCATGCAACTTACCCTACCTTCGCTTCATGCAAATGTCTGTACATTGATTTCAATTATTGGTGATCCCTTCTTCATGCAAATTATACGTTTAAATATTATTATGCAAGTTCCTAATCGTTATTATTATGCAAGTTTCCCAATCGTTATTATTATGCAAAGTTATATTTCAAGTTTTGAATAATAAACAATGTTAGTTATGGCTTTTATTCCATGTAATTCATCAAGTAGTTATCTCAATTAATTGAGCCTTGCAATGTCTAAATTCATAATTATTTTTCAAGCATGATGTTATCATAAGTTACAAAATTAAATAAAGGAAGTTGGAAAACCAAAACCTAGTAGCGTTCGGTATATACGGTGCCTCTGGGTCACGCTTACGGGTAATGCCGTCATGTTGAACTACTGCACTTAATGCCTAATAAAGCTACATCAATGACGTCTGTGGCATCGTCCCTATAAATCGCCGGGGAGTAATAAGGGACACTTGGAAGTTAAAATCCAAGGGGCGGGTAATCCCCCTTGGATCGATAATTTAATAAGATAATTCTACACGATCTTTCATTCGCTGAGTTAAACTATAGTAAACCCCTATAGGGATGATGAGTGAAATGCTTTTATAAAACTGATTTAATCTCGAAGAATTATTGTCGATTGGCAATTGGTCAAGGGTGACGCTCATGATAAGAATTAGGATCTAGTTGTTTTAGGCCACAAGAAATAGGCCATCTTGAGCCTTTGCTTAAGCGCTACCATCGTGGGTAGCAACCGCAGAGAAACTGTCTGGGACATTGACCCTAGAAAGGGTTGCGTACCCACTAATCAGTTTACATCAAACCATAGAATAGAAAATAGAACTACATACTTTACGCCTTGATCCCGTGCCGAAGCGGGTATGTAGGCAGTCTTGGGACGGAGTTGTCCCTCGTACTCAGGCGTTCGTGGGTGGGGTCTAGGCTTGGTAAAGAAAGGTTGAGTAAGAATCCTATTTTGAAAGATAAGATAATTAATTTGGAAAAACTAATTCAATGCATACTCGGAAAGAATCCTGTATGGATTCGCTTGACTTTCCGAGGCTTTAAGCCAAATTCCAAGGCCGAATTCAAGCTTGTATTATGTTATTAATTACTCCCAAGGACGGCGACCTCAGTGCACTTCTGTTAGAAGAGTGTAGTACTTAGTGAGTGGCTCAGGACCCGAATGGTCCCGATGAGTCTAAGTCTCTGGCCAGAGCACCTCCTACCCCGATTGGATAGATGCCTACCCCGCATGGGTAGATGCCTATCCCGATTTGGATAGATGCCTACCCCGTATGGGTAGATGCCTATCCCGTATTGGATAGATGAAATCTTATGTCCCGTATGGACAAGTGCCTAACCCGTATGGTTAGATGCTCATCCCGGATAGATGAATGCCTAATCCGAATGGATGGATGCCTAGAGTATGCGATTGAATCAAACACAAATGATTAAATTTAACAAAAAAAAAGAATGGTCAAATTTTGTTGGGTTAAATATGGTGGGTTATTACAATGATCATTGCAAATCATTAAATAATTGTTGTTGATCCTTAAATAATTGTTTAGAAAGCAAAAACTATTAAATTCAACCACATTTGCATAAAATTTAATTCTTTCATCAAATTTGAGCCAATTGAGGGAAAATTGCCCCATGTCTAGACAAAAATCCACACAAAAAAACATCACAAATCATCTTAATTGCCTCTTGGCGAAAATCGATCCCCATCTGGATAAAAATCCATATCAAAAATCTATTCATTTTGCTCATTAAGTCCAACATGCACCTTTTGGGGAAAATCAATCCCCATCTAGATGATTATCCAGATCAAAATCATCATAAGCACACTTTTGGGAAATTCGCCACACATCAAGATAATTATCCGTACTTAATTTCATCAAATTTGGTCATCAATTGACATGGGGAAAATCAACCTTCATCTAGATAGGCAATTTCATCCACATTAAAGTTCATACTTCATTCCACAGGAAAAAACATGAGTCATAAGGATAATTTCCAACACTTAAACAAAATTTGGGCTGCTCGATGGAAAAACGTGGTCCATCGGGACAAATGTCAAGACAGTTGAGGAAAAATGCTCTCCATCAAGATTTTGAGTGGACGAAAATCAAGGTCCATCACAAATTTGCTTAAAAACTAGGGGAAAAACGCCCCTCATCAAGATTTTTGACCCTTAGACTTCAATTTAATGGATTTCCATCAAGAATTTGATGATTTCAACACTCAAAAATAGTTGGACATGTCAAATCTTATCATTAAGCATCGGGACTTAGCCAAATTTATCAAAATTTGAGCGAGAAAATGGGGATTTCATCAAGATAAAGTGCAATTTTGACTAGAATCACCTCCTAGGAGCAAGAAAATAACCCCTAAAGGACCTCTTGACGCTTAGGCATGAAATATCACAAACTTAAAATCATTAAAACTCAACTACGCTAAAAAAAATCTAGACTTGACAAAATTAGGATCACCTAGACTTTTAACATTTTACACACACTTGATCGTATTCAAAATTCGAAAACCCCAATAGCACTTAAGCATGATCATATCAAAACTTGAGACTCGGACACTGAAAAGCTTAGAATTGTCGCTTGTCTGCCAAAACCCTAAACTAACACGAAGCAAAAAGCGAGAAAGAGGGGGTCCCCGTTTGCAATGGGGCGATGCATGAAAAGGTCACAACAGGTACCTATACAACAATTCACCAAATGTGATTAACTATGAT
The DNA here is from genome assembly GCF_030272615.1 of Cryptomeria japonica. Lineage (NCBI taxonomy): Eukaryota > Viridiplantae > Streptophyta > Pinopsida > Cupressales > Cupressaceae > Cryptomeria > Cryptomeria japonica. The sequence continues at coordinate 465,803,412 of NC_081407.1, forward strand.
CACTAGATACAGTAGTTACAATACTTTTGCCCTGTTTATACCATAATAGCTACACAGTTAGTTTTTATGATGCATATACTTATGTGAAAGATCCCCGGCCAGTCTATACTAAATTTTTTCTGATTTTGATGTTGCTAGTTGAAAGTTTTAGGAGAGTTTTTCTGAGGTTTTTGCTTGTGTTTTGTTTGCAATGATTGCATAAAGGTTTATCATGAATGTTTGACAATGAAACAATACTTTTCAACTCGAAATGCAGAAATATTAATGACTGATAAATAAATTCAGAATTCTGATTTTTGGAACAGCAAGATAATAAATTTCAGAATTAAGGAAATAATTCACCACATCCATTATTTGCATACCAGGAATCCAATGCTCAACCAGGAAGGAATTTTATTGATGAATTTCAAGATAACACAATCTATGAGCTCCCAACAATCGAAGATGACTTCAAATGGCTTTATTTGCTTCTACAGCAGAAAACCGAAAAACATCAAAAACAGGATTTTATTCATCATTTTACCTTGGGTTTTTTGCGGAGAAGGGAGAAGAGTGACTCCAACACTCTTGCAAGGTGATTTCGAGCGATTCTTGCGAATTCCAAGTGGATTTGAAGGGGATTTGAGGTGGTTTTTCAAAAAAAATCAGATTCTCAGGTTGAATCTAGATGAGTTAGAAATCATTCCTAAGTAGTCTAAAATCTTTTTAAGTTATTTGAACAAGATTTAACACTAGTTTTGACAAGTTTTGTTGATTTTTTCACTATTTTTTTTAAGAATATCTAGTTTTCCAAAAAAAATCAAACCCTAATAGTTTTTTTTTTCTTTTTAAACTTTGAATAATGTCTAAATTTTTTTCAACTAATTTAGATAGTTTACTAAATTGTTTAACTAAAATGTTAACTTTTTTTTTTCACTTTGTATGTGTAGGTTAACTAAGCATTAATTATGGCAAGTTTTGATTGGCCACAAGAACCATGCCCATCTGGATATATAGGCACCCATCCTAAAGGTGCTAGAGATAGGGCTTGGAGGTACGCCTATGAGGGACCAGATCCTAGGACAATTATTCGCATAAAGTGTGAAAAAATACTTCATGCAAGCATTAACCGCCTCAAATACCACCTTGCAGGCATAGACAGGCACAATGCTAGAGAATGCATAGGGACCACTCCTGAAATATAAAGCAACTCAAATACCAACTTGAAGGGTTAGATCCTAGGGACTCCAGAAAGAGTACTAATAGTGACTTTGTATGTACCCAAAATCTCATCCTCCCCAAGCTCTACCTGTGGAATCTCCTACTCAGCCTCACCATTGCTACCCTCAAATACTATATCCTACATGTGCTCATCATCCACATCTGAATAGACCTCAATGAGATGCACCTTGCCTTTCCCAAGACATCTATGTTCAGGCTCCCAAGGCTCCTTACACGAGAAGCATAGCTTCTTTCTCCTCAACTCATTACGTGTCTCCCGATCCATCCTAGGAGGAGGTGGTGCACTCTTGTGTTGTGTAGAAGACCTTTGAAAAGGTTTAGAGCCTTTGGAAAACTTCTTATGCAACTGAAAAGAAGGTGGTGGTGTAGTCTCAAGGTCCGGGGTAGTCTAATGTAGGGTCCTAGGCTTAAGAGACTTGACCAATCGCCATAACCCGTCATGTAAACCCTCAATAAATAGCATCACCACACATCTATCCGGCATCTCAGGAACCATAACAGCAATACGTTGAAACTCATTAATGTAAGTTTCAACATTTCCAGTATGTCGCAACAATGCAAGATCTCTGTAATACAGCTCAACATTCTTACAATCAAATCTAGCAATCAACCACTCAATAAACTCAGTGTAAGAATGTATGAGTCCATGGTTTTGGGTGACCAAACCATGGTGCCACCAATCATAAGCCATGCCCTCTAAATGTAACATTGCAAACTAAATAGCCTCATCCTCAAACATCGGTTTAAGTGAAAGGTAGATGTCAAGTTTGTGCACCCAAGCTCGTGCACTGATCTTCCCACTGCCATTGAAAGAAGATAAAGTGAGCTTACTAGTAGCTCGTTTGAGATCACTATTTTGTTGTTGTCTAGGCCATCCATCATTACGGATCCTCATACTCTCTCTACACTGCATACAATACTAATGTAAATGGAAGGCATCTCTAACGTGCTCTGGGAGACGTGTCCACTCCTCACTAGCTGCCATAACCATATCCAAGAACTCAACGCCCTCCTGTGGGTCTACTGGTGGCAGCTCATCTATAGGAGTGAAATGAGGCTGCATCAGCCTATCAGTTATCCATGTATGAGTCCTATCACACCTAGGAGAACCAAAAGCACTATTGATCAATGGAGGGGCTCTATTACTCCCACTACTGTTTGCAACTGAAACAAGCCTGTCATGTTTGCCACGCCTATCCCTGTGGCGATTCAAGTCCAATCTGTCCAAAGTATCCTGAAACTTGTCTAATGCCTACACAATCCTCGGCTGTGAATTAACCAGAGTTCTCAGTAACTCATCAAGATCAAGATGGTTTTGTCTCTCCTCATGCCAAGGACTCCTATTACCCTCAAGTTTGTCACCCACATCAAAATCCAAGTGTCCTTGTGCTCTTCTGCGTGTATAGTATCTGTAAGGCCCAGTCCTTCCCAGATGCAAATAAATAATCAGAGGACCCTCAAACTGGCAAGATCATTGCTTTAATACCATTGAAAGATCCCCAACTAGTCTATATACTGAATTTGTTTTTATTTTGACGCTGCTGGTTGAAAATTTTAGGATAGTTTTCTTCTGTTTTTGTTTGGGTTTTGTTTCCAATGATTGCATGCAGTACTGATGTAAACGGAAGGCATCTCTAACGTGCTCTAGTAGACGTGTCCACTCCTCACTAGCTGCCATAACCATATCCAAGAACTCAACGCCCTCCTGTGGGTCTATTGGTGGCAGCTCATCTATAGGAGTGAAATGAGGTTGCATCAGCCTGTCAGTTGTCCGTGTATGAGTCCTATCACACCTAGGAGAAACAAAAGCACTATTGATCGATGGAGGGGCTCTATTACTCCCACAACTGTTCGCAACCGAAACAAGCCTGTCATGTCTACCACGCCTATCCCTGTGGCGATTCAAATCCAATCTATCCAAAGTATCCTGAAACCTGTCTAATGCCTACACAATCCTTGGCTATGAATTAGCCAGAGTTCTCAATAACTCATCGAGATCAGGACGGTTTTGTCTCTCCTCATGGCAAGGACTCCTATTACCCTCAGGTATGTCACCCATATCAAAATCCAAGTGTCCTTGTGCTCTTCTGTGTGTATAGTATCTATAAGGCCCAATCCTTCCCAGATGCAAATAAATAATCAGAGGACCCTCAAACTGGCAAGATCATTGCTTTAATACCACTAAAAGATCCCCAACCAGTCTATATACTGAATTTGTTTTTATTTTGACGCTGCTGGTTGAAAATTTTAGGATAGTTTTTCTGCAGTTTTTGCTTGGGTTTTGTTTCCAATTATTGCAAAAGGGTTTATCATGAATGTTTGACAATGAAACAATACTTTTGAACTCAAAATGCAGAAATATTAATGAGTCGTAAATAAATTCAGAATTCTGATTTTTGGAACAGTAAGATAATAAAATTCAAAATTAAGGAAATAAATCACCACAGCCACTATTTGCATACTAGGAGTCCAGCACTCAACCAGGAAGGAATTTTATTGATGAATTTCGAGATAACACAATCTATGAGCTCCCAACAATCGAAGATTGCTCCAAATGGCTTTATTTGCTTCTACAATAATTACCAAAACAAATACTGGGAATTGTTGAGTCCCACGCTTGGCTCTTAGGCAGGATTATTCAATTTACTAACAAAAACAACAATCTGAATCAAAATCAACTCCTATTGCCTATGGAGATCACCAAATAACTGCTGGAAGATACTGACAATTAAGCTTGCATGAAATCCAATCCCTCTCTTAGCTGGTACGGTCATGAAGTGCAATCTGGTGTCAGCTGAATGGTACGGCTGGCTTAGGAAAGGTACGGCTGGCTTAGGAGAAAGTACGGCTGGATTGGGGAATCTCCAAATCTGCCATGATTCACCTTATTTCTGCTGCAAACAATTTTCCTATTATTTCTTCAAGCAATTTCACTGATTTTTGGTAAAATTGTTCTCCTAGCAACAATTGCTTTTATTGAATTTTGCTAATCTGCTTGCATGCTTATTTCCTGGATATTAACCTATAAATCTGCCTGTAAAACACTCCAGTTAAGCACAATGGAAATCCTGTATAAATTTCCCACAACTGTGAACTGGGCTTCCGACCAACTCACAAATCTCTAGGGCGTTTTCGTTCCCAGAAGTCTGAAAGGCTGCTGAAATTCATCCTCAGAGCTCAATTCTGCAATTGCTGATGTAAAAATGAATCAATGAATGCCCAAATGAGACCCCCTCACGTTACTTTATTGCTTCCCAACCCTAATCGAACTTTTCGGGCTTTCTTCTTTATTTTAATGAAATTATTTTGCAACTTATATCTCCCTTATGTGGTTCGATCAGCTTGAGGGTCAAATTCATCATTAATACCTTATAACACCTATGGAGGTGTGACATGGGGTCTCTCAACGATATTTTATTTTTAACTTTATAACATAAGATTATAAAGTTACTTTATTATGGCTTTAATTATTTCTATAAATAGCCACCATAATATAAATTAACCATTTTAGCCATGGATAGCTTTCTATTTCTAGCAAAAAGGTGACTTAGCCATAAATAACATTATTTGCTCAAGGATGCAGATAACCAACTGCCAAACTGTAGCGTGTAAGTCCTTCCTTGCTTGGGGTAACATCTCCTATCCACTGGATTTGCCTACAGAGATAGATAATTGGCAAATCTCAACACCTGGGTGATCAACTACGAAAGAGGGGACATCACATTACGATCAATACAATGCAGGTTGTCTGTTATCCCACTTGTATAAAAGGAGATCATATATAACAAGGACCTAGCTAAATGACCTATAGCTCAGCAAGGTACAATGACTGTGAGTGTGTTGCGAATCAAAGGATCACTACTTTTTTTCCTTTCTACCTGTTACTTGAAGTTAATGATTAATAGATGTAAGTTTTATACTGAGTATACAGACAAAAAGTACCTCTTCACACAAGTCACATTAGAAAAAACCAAATATGTGAAGACACATAGGTATGACTTAATGCACGAGTTTTGGACTAACCAGTTTTTTAACATTTTATAACAGTCCAAAATAAAATTGCTGATGTGGCACTGTCTTTGGTGAACTGAACTCCAAACAATATTTTTAACCAATTCACTTGCCAAGGTGATGTAAAAATTTCAGGGTCATATGACTTAACATATAAGAGTTTTCAGGGGTACAAAGTTAGAACTAATGGCAGCTAAGTCTCTCCCCTAGATAGTAACATAAATAGTACTTATTTAAATTTCACTTGTTTGATCAATTATATTAAGCATTCCTGTTCCATTCCTCTAAGACGTATTAATGAAGACTTCAGTTTGCCACTTATGATCTTTTCCTTACCTTTAGAGGAAAAACGTTTTGGTCAAGAAATATATAGGATGAAAAAATGTCAATGAAACAAAATGTTTTCTAAATCTTTGGACATCTAAAATAAAGCATAATTACCCAAAAACTTATAATGAAAATACACAAACCAATTTCTCACATTTATACCAACAAAAAGATTCTCACAATTTTTTCCATCTTGTACTCCATTCATCAGAAGTATTTTGAGAGTTCTATTCCCAACAAAGGACAATGCAACCACTAACTCCTGACAACATAATTTTTTGATACACCGCATCATGAACTTTTGGTCACTATAATGTACAGTGTAGCTTAATTCCGTTCCATACTATTTAATTTTTGTATGCATAGCTTGGTTTAAGAGTTTGTGTATGTGTAGCTTACTAAAAATTTGTAAATTCTATTCATAAATAATTATGTACACAAAAATAAATACAGAAGATTCAACTATAAGTTAAAAGAAAACATCTCAATAAAAAATAATTCTGTACTTCGGGGATAATTAGCCATATATTTTGTCTTCATAACACAAAAATATTTAAAACTAAAAATCAGGAATTCCAGACTTTTTTCTGTGACCTTGAAGAAAACCTCAGATGTTTGGTGTACTATTGCCCAGTTGATTTTAGATTATGAATGTTGAATGTAAATACTTTGACATTACGCACCAGCTTGGCTCTGCAGCACCCCATGCACTGAAGGTTGAGTCTCACCCACCAAAGTTGCATGGACTGAAGAATTTGCATGTTCCACGTCTTCCTGGTTTCTATCCGTTGGTGGTGAAGTTTGCACCTGCACTTGAGTTCTAATAGCAGATAAAGGAATGGATAGCAGGGAATGTTGTTGGGCAGCATCAGTGCCACTTGTAAGGTTTCCAGGAGAAAGAGTTGGGGGGGGATTTCTCACTTGACTTAATTGTAAAGGATTTAGCTGCTGAAATCTTGCAAGTAGTGGATAAAAGAAACCATGTGAACTACTGGAGGACTCACTTCGAGCCTCACCAGTAATAGCTGCAGGTACAGCAGCAATTCTAACTGGAACAACCCTTACAGCACCACTTTCTGAGTTAAAAGATGAAACACCTTCTCTACCCAAGACTCCTCCCTGAGGACTTGCAATTTGATTTCCCTGCCCTTCCACTTGTTGCACACTACCACGTTCTCTTTGCTCAAGACCTGCACCAGGAGCCACTGATGACCATGTCGCTAAGTAATATGAGTTAGAAGATCTTAATACAATCACTTAGTAATTATGTCACTTATATACCATTGAAGATACCTGTGTGTATATGCATTTCAATGTTTCTTAATGAATCTCCTGTAGTGGCCAGCCCCGCTGTCCCTGGATGAGTAGCTCCAATTGGAATGCTACCAAAACTGGAGCCAGGCTGAAAAGGAAGGGCCTGCAGACCATAAAGTCAAAAGAAAACAAAACACAATTATTCAAATAAAAATATCATAAACTATAGCAATCTGATTGCAAGACAAAATAACTATAACCTGAACCATCAGAGGGTTAGGGCCAGTTGTGGAAACAAAGACTGCTGGACCAGCATTCACTACGGATTCAGCCTGCAAATACAAATTATGAAATAAACAATGCATTCATAACATTGTGTACTCAAGCACGATCAGAATAAATTAAGCAAAAGAAATCAAACATACAGGAGACTGTCCCATACGCAATGTCATGGTGGTACGACCAAGCTCTAGCAACAATGCACCCAAGTTCTGCATGATAATTCCATTTCGCATAGCAGAAGACTGGATCTCGTCACGTACCATTGGATCAATTACACTTGATTCTCCTTCCAGCTGCCTGGCAAGTTGCTGTTACAATTCAAAAGATAAAAAGATACATTAGCATATAAATCTTATATTTAGTTGTCCACCATATCAAATTTTAAGCATAAGTAATAAGCACCATATAAGTTTTTTATTTTTGAAGCACTACTCATTCTTCCACCCAAAAATTCTAATTCCTGCTAGAAAATAAGGATTTCTCATAGTCATCTCCCATAAAATATTTTCATGACAGAGCATGGTTGACAGTTACAATTGAAATGAACTAAAAAATACAAGAATAGATTCTAGTTCCACACCTACCAACCTAAAACAACTAACCACTTTAATAATTTATACTTCCAAATGCTTTTGAGCAAATATCTAATTACATAATTGTATTTATACATAGAACAGTATCCTTTCATTCAAAAACTCTTAACCCCAGCTTTCATAGAGAATTTGTTCTTGAGAAATTTAATAAGGTGAATTTTCAAGTAAACCATTAAAGGCATTTGGCCTCCCAAGTTTCCTTGCCCATTACAAAAAGTAAAGGCATTTCAAATATACATTTCTTCACTATTTCTCTTTTGTTATATATTTGAACTTGATAAAAATTTGCACTTGCCTCACATTAGGCCAATTTTACAGTAAAGTATTTGTAACAATCTAGTTTTAAACTGTAGGTAACAATCCAATACAATTTCCTAGGAAACGTTGAGCAATTGATGAGTTATCACTCATGATTTGCACTGACTTTACATGTCAGTAATTGTATTATCTCGCATCTACATGCCTTGATTCACATCAACAATCTAAATGCAGTTCTAGCATTAAAATACGGCCTCTAATGATCATATCCATTATATATTCTTACTCAAATTCTCTCAATAAGCTAACTTAATTCACCTCTTTCTGCTTGGCCAGCCAATCACTCTAGATAACAATAATTAGAGGACTACTAACCTTTAAAACTAGTATCTAATTATGATATCCATTTCTCCACTGTTAATCAAATTCTCTCAACAACCAAATAAATTCAACTCCTCTCTTTTTGCCTTCCCAACCAATTACTCTATAGCAACAATTAGGATAATCGTCTTTATAATTAATTGGAAAACTACCTTTTATATGTAGTCAATCATATACAGAGGAAATAATTGAATGAATAAACCAAAAAAGCTTTATATTATTTAGTTCATGACTTAAGTTTCACTCGTGAACCATTGATGATCTGATACAATGCAAGGCATTTAATTTATATAAGACTTCTATTTGCATTTCAACGACTCATATTTGCTTTATTACTAGACATTGCTAGCACATAAAGAGATTTCCTCCTAATGTGATTCTATCTTGGTTTACAGGAAACCACTCTATTCTGCATTTAGAAAAGGTTTCTGGCATTCTAGTCTGGTAGATTTATTGGCATTCTATCTTGGCTTAGAGGAAACCACTAGATTTGGAATCTATATTCATTAGAACATCTCTCATCTTGCCTCTAGACAATGGCTTTGCTTGAAAGACTCAATTGCTTTTTTACTAGATATTGCTAGCACATAATGAAATTTCTTTATGATATGATAATTACAGGTGAAAGGAAAATATGAGATTCACAACTAGACAAGTAGAATATTCAAATGCCAGCCATATCGGTAACTCAAGTGCACTTTGTATTAAGAAAGCCATCTCCAACTAAAGACATATTTTACCCTCGCAAGTCAAGGGCATTGGACCAATATAAGTCATTCAGAAATCCCTTATGATTCAATCTTGGTTTACAAGAAACCACTCTAGTCTGCATTTAGAAAAGTTATCTGGCAGTCTATTCTGGTAGATTTATTGGCATTCTATTCTGGAAGATTTATTGGCTTAAAGAAAACCACTATATTTGGAATCTATATTCATTAACCTCCAACAAACATTAAAAACATCTCTCATCTTGCCTCTAGACAATGGCTTTGTTTGAAAGAAGTTGCTTAATAAAAGGAACAGGCTTGGGAGGCCATCCTTATCCTTTGCTGTACTAGAGTTACAGAGGCCATGACCTTTGAATCACCATTAAAGGCTATTAACATGTTATTTTCCCCACTCAACTAAGATATATAGCGCCCTCAAATGCTTTACAAAAGGCATCCAAATTAATGGATTTGTTCCAACAAAATTGAAGCGTATATTAATCAAAGCAACCACAATAACATTAAGTTATTTGACAGTTCTCCCCAGTTTGCATCCCAGAATATATTTGTTTAATGACACTAAGACCTCCGTATTAGGTGTTTAATAACCATAAGAATAAATTAATTGCAATCTATATTTGATTTTGCACACATTAACTTGATGAAAAGTCTTTAATAAATATTTCCCAATATTCATCAAAAGGAAAGAGAAGTTATTAATGTCCACAAACAAACAAAATAGGTCAATGTGATTCAAAATTACATGCAATCAAAATAGAAACAACTAGGGTTAAAAACGTCCTAGGATCTAAAAGAGATTTGACTGATTATGTAATGTACCTATTTAAGTAAACAAGTTCTTTCGACATTTCATGTGTGACTGACTACACCTTGCTGGATTACAAAAAAAATCCAACAAAAAACATTATAATAGGTAAAAGAAATAATATTATGCTCTTTTTTAGACAAATCACACACTTTAAACCATCGATGAAAATCAACCTTTGATTTATATATCATGGAAATCAGTGTATGTTCTATAAATTTGGTGTAAATGTATGTTTTTGAAGAATATATATTTTCAAATGTTCGATAAAGATGCGGAGTTTTTCCCTAAGTTTTTGCGAGTCCCGAGTTTTTTTTTAAATTTGGCCTTGCCGAGTCTGAGTTTTACAACTACGGTCCAAACAATCTGACTTATACATAAAATTGTTCCTTCAAATAACCCTTAAAAATTATTCCTTCAAACATCCCTCAAAAATTGTTCCTTCAAATCAACATTTGATGTTCTCAAACGATTTTTTGTTAGAACTTGCTACATCTAACAACAAACGCAACTAAGTTTGGAAAAGACAAGCCTCCACCCAATATAACTAGCAATAATTGCACATTTTTGCTTATTAGTTCTCACAATGATTACTTCAGCCTGGATTATAGATGTGATCCTGTTAGGGAGGGGTTACTTTTGCTCAAATAATTCGATATTAAACAAAGGAGACGAAGGCTCCTTAAATAGAGATTACAAGACAATGTTTCTAAAAAGAAACTATCAATTAACTGAAGCTAAAAAAGAAGCTAAAGATAAAGACTCTAAAAATAACTTAAGATGACCATTATAGAAATAATATAATATTATATTAATACCATCCCTTAATGGTCATCGTACTAACTACCCTATAGAAGACATTGCAGGGTTTTTAATCACAAACACAAAGAAGGCTGCCCCTTCTCTTCAGAACACTTTGTTGTTGCTGAGACCTGTTGACGTGTATTTTGTACACTATCAAACACAAAATAAAATACTCAAATGGTACCTTATCCTCTCTTGAATAAAGCCTCTGAATGCTGAAGATATCGCAAAAAGGATCAATCAGGGTGACTTCAAGGTTCTTCGCTGTAGGATCTCTACGTGTGGATAAGCACCAATGGTCGTTGTAAATGCTGTTTCTTCAAGGGGTCTTACGCACTTTCTGAGAAAGCTGGTCCATGTTGCTCTCACTCGACTGCAGGAACAGGATTTTCCTAACACTAACAAATTCTCAAAAAAGATCAAAATATAGGGGTTTCAAGAGATGAACTTTAATCTAATCCTAAGAATGACTCGATGTAGGCTAGACTTGGTAAGATTCTACCAATTTCAGTATTGCCAAAGAATTACAACTCTACTGGAATTGATGCGATCTTCTAAGGTGATTAGTGGTTTTCAAATCATCAAGAATTATAGATACTACCATAAAGATACATATCAATATTTCAATAATGATTGAATGTTCAAGCAATCTCAATATCTCCAGTTGACCACACAATGTGTCCTTACAATCAGTAAGAAGCTAGTGGTTTGGATATGAATCTCACCAAAGATCAAGCACAACACTTAGTCCTTCAAACTTAAATACTACTTCGACTGAGAATGATTCAAGAAGATAAACAACCATGAAGATAGCCACAAGTATTGCAATAAAACACCATAACTTCAATATTTTATTGATCTCAAAGCCAAATGGACAACAATTGTTCAAAATTCTTTCTTCACTACTCAATCTTGCTACACAATAACTTTCTCTCTAAGCTCTTCTAATCTCTCTCTCTAGTATCTAATCATCTAATGACGAAATGAAAATGAGTGAGGGTATATATAGCATCATCAATTACAACGAACGGCCCAGATCGAAAGAAGATCAATGGCTGAGATTTTGACACCTAAACCCTAATTAGGGTTTGTTACAAAAAGTTCCCCTTTTAGATGAACATTATTAAATGCATAGCCAAATACTTAATTGGCACAAAAGTCGAGGAAACATAGACCAATGATAATTAAGATGCCACATCATCCTATAACAACCTTTCTTCTAGAACTTTGTTCCCTTTCCTATGCTCCTTAGCATATCCAACGAATCTGGACACAATTCCTTCAATCTCAGCAATAGGAATCTCAGGAAGATTCTTCATTTGTTCCTCCAAGTGAATGACTTGATCAAAAGCCGTGAGAAGAGCCGTTTCCCATCCAGGTTCCAGTTCTTTGATCTTCTCAATCAGGAGCATGGTAGTGAACATCAGGTCTCGTTGCTCATCTGTGATGACATTCTCATCTTTGCAAAAGATGACCTTGACTCTCTCTTCCAACTCTTGGAGGTCCACATCTGTCTCAATCTCGATCCGCCTGCCAAGAATGGTACACAACACCTCAAACACCTTATCCTGAATTGGATGGATGACACATTCAATTTGACTGCATTTGGTGTTGATGTCTTCGAAAAGAACCTCTTTCATCTGGGGTAGAGTTGACCACTGTAGTAGGTTGTGAGTTCCTCCATCCATTATCTTTTCTTGTGCCAAGATCCTCCTTAGTGTTTGCCTGATTACTTGCAGGACCGGAATGATAACATCTCTAGTGTGAGCGAAAGCGGCTACAGTTATCATTAGATTGTGGATAATCTCAAGGACTTGGATAGCTTGATGGATTGTCTTCATCATTCTTGTTGCAAATTCAACAGCTACCGTGTGGGATTTATCAATCCAAGAGCTCATAAGCTGAACCAAGCTTTTGACCCTTTCTGCTTCGCCAACTAATTCGAGAGGAAGTGCCTGCAAAGGAGATACTGCTGGATCCTGACGTCTCAAGGGCTGATTGAGATGACTAAAATAGCCTCTCCAAGCACCGACCTCTCTCTCAAGCTTCCTATTCTTTTCCATTTCTTCCTTAAGTTTGTCTTAAAGTGCTTCAAATGAATCAGTTGCTTCTTCCATTGCTTGCTCAGTAGTGAGTGGACCAAGCTCAAATGTTTCTAAATCATACTCATCTGCAAGAATCTCACCCTCATACTTGTCCACTACTGGTGTAGCTATTTGCAATTTCCTGGATCCAATCTCATCTCTTATTTCCTTGGACATCTTGGTGGCCTTCTTCTTTTCCATTACCTCCTGAGAATTCCCTATAAGGCTTTCTAAATCAATTACATCTTCTTCCTCTTCAATCACAATCACCCTTGTCAGTCTCTCTTTTAACCAATCCAGGATGGCGGATCTTGTTTCTCTAACTTGTATTTCTTTAGGCAGTGGTTCATCTTCTCAGAGAGGAGATGTCGCTTCATCATCATTCTTCTGATCTCCCTGTAGCTCATCAACTTGGGGAGATTGACTTGATGAATGCTGAGGTGTCTGTCCCTTTTCAGGCTTATCATTATGTACCATGGACTCCATAGACTCATCAACTTCAGGTACCATCTTCCCTTGACCTTCTCCTTGGCTTGCCTTCTTTTCATGGCGAGAAGATGTGCTTGATGGGTGATCTCGATTAGCCTCTTGCTTCTTCTTGGAAGATTCCCTTTTCTCGGGTCTTTCTTTCCTCTTTGCACCTCTAGGATAAGAAGTGTTCTCACTCACGCTTGTTTCTCCTTCCTCAGGTCTTGCCTCCAAAGTGAAAGTCATTGGTACGTTCTGCTCTCTCAATTTCTGATGTTGTACATCCACCCATCTGCGAGTACATGATAAAACAGGAGCCATCAAGGCTCTCAAATCCAAAACCTCAAGTTCATTCCAATCTATCTTCACTGCTTTGTCTTCTTTGTCATAAGATGACTGGAGATGTCTACCACTATCCTATGCTTGATCAGCTACTCTATAAACTTTGCATTTCCTGATGAGATCTAAGGGTAGCCTGGAATGCATCTTTCTTTTAACCTCTAAATCACTTGAGAGATTCATCCAAAAGTCCTCTAGCTGAAATTCGTGTTTGTACTTCTTACCAACTGTCTCCTCCATATAACCGTGAGGGTCAAAATTCTCCCTCGAGGCAAAGAATGTGAATGAATATAAAGCTAATTCCTTCTCTGCATCTTCCGAGGCTTGAGTATTAGGACATACCTCAACTGAATTCCCCAATATGATGGGCACGGGAACTCCATTTCCATGCTTGTGTCTGGATGCCTTCGCATAAGCTGCCAACTGTCTGGTCACCTCAAGTAGCACTATCCTATCTGTCGGATACCTCGGCAACATATAGGGAGGTGAAGGGCACCCATGAACTCTGATGTATGTAAACTTTTGAAACTAGATGAACCATGCACCATACTTCTTCACAAGTTCTTGTGCATCCAAAGATAGTCGATTATGAATCCCACCTTGCAATATCCTAGTGATGTTCATCGTGAAGGTATCATTGACTAACTTGTAGTCACTTCTAGGCGGATGATGCAAATGAACATAAGAGTCACAAACTCTCACCTCTCCGGGTCCTCTTCGAATCACTCCTCTGTGAGGTAGCCCTGCGTACTCGAAACTCCTGATCAAGGCGTATATGACATATGAGCTCATATGGAATGATTTGGTAGGCCTTAGTCTTCTCAACTGCACATCCAGACTATTGCTAATAATTCTAGCCCAATGAAGCATTCCTTTTCCTTGGACTATCACTTGAATGAAGAAGAACATCCACTTTTCGAAGTAGAAGACTTGAGGAGCCCCTGTAACTCGATTGAGCAAAGTTATCAAATCTCTGTACTCCTCCTGGAAGTCAATCCTATGCGGTGTGTTGGGAATCTTGTTCAGGCAAGGACGACTTTTGAGCAACCAATTCTTATTGATGAGATTCAAGCAAGTGTCGGGATCATCTTCATACATTGATCTAGCTCCTTCTAGGCTTTTGTAAATCATATCTTTATGTTCTGGAAGATGAAGAGCTTCACTTATAGCCTCCTTTGAAAGGTAAGCTAAGGTGTTCCCTTCCTTGGATACGATCGACCTTGATTGTGAGTCATAGTGGCGAGCACACTCGATCATCAGCTCATGACACTTGACTGCTGGAGGCAAACCTGCCGCCTTGATGATGCCACTTTCAATTATCCTCTTCGCAACAGGTGATGGCTTGCCAATGTAGGGGACCTCTCGAAACTTCTTCACATTGAAGTTTCCCAAGTTGGTGTCTCCGATATTACTCCATTTGGACACGATCTTGGTCTCCAATTCGTCGTTCTTCTGATCTTCTTTGATGAGAGTCGGGCGACTAGTAGATGCTCCTGCCTTTGGAGTCGCCATCTTGACACCTACACAACATTTCAAAATTAGTTCTCAAGTATTATATCTTGAAGTGTAGGAATCTAGACTTAAAAGGAAGATTTAAGATTTTAATTAGGAAACTTCATGATAAATCTAGAGTTATCATTTCCTAATTAACTATGCAATACTTAGACTTTTCTAAAAAAAAGTCTAAAAATCAAATCTTGAACAAGGGATGTTAAGATGATCTCGCCATACCTCCTCTTGAGTACTAAACTCTAAGACTTTTGAAAAATGATGCAAGAAAAATGGATTTCGCTAGGCAAAGTGTAGATCAAAGCCCTCTCTTGGATGAATTGCGCCTCCTTTAGCCTTCAAAAGAATAGATTCCACCTTAGTTAGCCTTCAACACTTAGAAGAAATTCGCTCCAAATAAGCTCTATTTCGCACCTCCAATCAGCTCTCCAATTTCGCACTTAAAAGGATGATTGAATGAATGATTAAACTTGATCAAAGCATCCCTATTATATAGAGCGCTTACCCCTTGCTTCCTCTAGGCCGACTTGGCAAAAAGGAGGTAAAAAAATATAAAATCTCAAAAAAGGGGGGCCGACTTGGCAAATAAAAACAAAATAATGCCTTGAGCGCTCACCAATCAATTTTAATTTAATAAAAAAAAATTAATTTTAAAGGCCTCCAAAGTAAAATTTCAATTTTCTCAAGGCCTAAAATTAATTATTAAATGCCAAAATGCTTTTAATTTAATGTGAATTTAATTTCCAAATGCCTCAAAATTAGCAATTTTGGCGATCAAATGCAAATTGGAGAATATCAATTTTTAAAACAAGGCTTAATGAAATTTCATGATGATTTCGCCCTGGACCCTGAGAGAGGGTCAGGAGCGATTTTTTGTTTTTAGCCTTGAATACTTTGCATCTTGACTCCAAAATCTCCTGGAAGGTAAATTGATATCCGGTTAAGGTGTTGTCCTCCAAAATTTTGACATTTTGCATGAGGAAAATAGGTGGAAATGTAGATTTCGCCCTGGACCCTCTCCAAGGGTCAGGAACGATTTTTCATTTTTTAGCTAAAATCCACCTAAATTTGATCCTCGAACCCTCTAGGCCACTCTCAAAGTCCATTTCCTTGCACTATGGAGTTAATTCATCAACAATTTTGGAGGAAATGATGTCTTTAGAGGAAATTTCGCCCTGGACCCTCAGCAAGGGTCAAGAGCAATTTTCCATTTTTGCTCAAAATTAGCATTTTTCAACATTCAAAATCTCTTCAAGACATTTCAAATAGGTTTTCTCACTGACCTCCAGACTTTGCTCTATCCAACTTGGGAGAAAAAGTGCAATTTTGGTGTCTTTCGCCCTGGACCCTCAGCAAGGGTCAGGAGCGATTTTTGCAAATTGGGCTTAATTCTCCATCATTTTTCATTGAAATTTTATTCATCACCTAGCAATGTCCTTGCTTTATCCATCTCACCCAAATTGGCTTTGTTGTTGCAAGGTAAAATGGGAGTTTTCAAAATTTTCGCCCTGGACCCTGAGAGAGGGTCAGGAGCGATTTTTGCTTCCTGGCTTCACATCATCAACTTCTCTAGGCAAATCATCATTCATCATGTTTTTGAAGGGCTTTTCTACCTTAGCACAATCTTGCCTTAGCACAATTTTGAAGGAAATATATTGGTTTTATGATTTTCGCCCTAGACCCTCAGCAAGGGTCAGGAGCGACTTTTGCAAATTAGGCATATTCCTTCATCTCTAAGTCCCCAAATCACCTCTAAGGCATAACACATTACGTCTTCCTTCTGCCCAAGCAAGATTTTGTCTTAATTCCACACAACAAGGAGGGTACTTTGGAAATTCGCTCTGGGCCTTCAAAGAGGGTCAGGAGCGATTTTTGCAATTGCCTTCAAAATCCTCACTTTCAACGATCCCTTTTCACTTCAAAACATCATTTCAAGCTCGTGTCTAGGCTTAGATTCGTTCAAACTTGGAGAAAAATGTCCAACATTAGGTTTTTCGCCCTGGGCCCTCAGCAAGGGTCAGGAGCGATTTTTCAAACCTGGCTTGATTGCTTCCTCATTGATTGTCCAAGTTATACTCAATGGGTAAAACACACTTCCTTTCATCCATTCCAATCATAAAATCACTTCGACCTTGCAAGAAAAATGTGCATTTGAAAATTTCGCTCTAGGCCTTCAAAGAGGGTTAGGAGCGATTTTTGCTATCTGGACCAAAATGCTTCACTTTTCATCTCAAAACTTCTTTGCCAAGGAAGATGTCATCTTGTTTCACGCTATGAATAAAAATTCATGTCCAAGAAAGGTCCAAAAATGTGCATATAAAGAATTTCGCTCTGGACCCTCAGAGAGGGTCAGGAGCGAAATTACTCTTCTTGGGCAAAACTCCTTCAATTCCATCATCTTCAATCAAATCTGGATACTTTATCACGCTCATTTCATCCTCCACCATGCCTTTGATATCTCAATTTGACCAAACAAGGTCAGGAATGACTCCAATAAGTTTTTTCGCCCTGGACCCTCAGCAAGGGTCAGGAGCGATTTTGATGATTCCAACAAGATCCTTCATCATTTCAAGTTAAAACTCCTTCAAGCGGGTGGAGAAAGTCATTCATTTTCCATTCATGTCCAACACTTGGTCTTTTTTCACTACAAGATGAGGGAAATCAAAATTTCGCCCTGGGCCCTCAGCAAGGGTCAGGAGCGATTTTTCCCTTAGCTTCCAAAATTCATCATTTTTCATGCCTTCAAATCTTTAAAAGCATCAAGTCACGTCCAATCATCGTTCCTGGAGACCCTGCACAAATCAAATTAGAAAAGTCAGTGACAAATATGCCTTAAATAACATTTTCGCCCTGGACCCTCAGCAAGGGTCAGGAGCGAAATTACCCTTTCTAGCTAAACTGTTAAAAATTTAAGTCTCCAATCACTTCACAAGGCAAAGTTAGGTCATTTTCAAGGTCAGGAATCAATTAGCAAGTCCATCAAAAAACAAGAAATTGTGCTTAGGATAAAGTTCGCCCTGGACCCTCAGCAAGGGTCAGGAGCGAATTCTCTATTTCAGGCATCATCTTACTTTCCAAAAATTGATCAAAACTTATCCAGGCAAGAACACACAATTTCTCCTTCAAAAATGCTAACACTTAGTCGAAATTGGACTTTACCCTAAAAACCCTTATTAGACCTAACCTAAGACCTATTTGACTCCTCTGGAAGGCTTACCTTATTTCAATAATCTCAATTCTTCAGGAGGATACTTAACAATTTTCCAAAATTTGACTGGACTTAGCTTGAATGACGTCAAAAGGAGCCCTTAAGGTTTAGCCCTAGCCCAGACAGACCACTCACTCACTCAAAACCCTAAAAGCGGAGAGAAGAACAAGCAAAACAAAAGCAAAAAGAGGGGGTCCCCATTCTAATGGGGCGATGTGTGAAATGGTCACAACAAGACCCTCCCTAGATCAGCAGAATGTTAATGACCAAGAGTACCAAAAGCTGCCCAACCTGATGTTGGGCAACAAAACTGAAACCGACAAAAACCTGAAACCGCGATTTTGAGGAAAAATCAAGAAACCCTGCAAAGAGCAACAAACATGATTTTGTCAAAAAACTGCAAAAAAAAATTGTAGATGTTCACCCTAGCAACTCCAGGTGCGACCCAAAACAAACTGCAAGAAACCACGATTTTTGTGGAAAAAATCATCAAACCTTGAAAACTGAAGTTACAAATCATTGTTTTTTTGTGGAAAAACAGTAAAAAACCCTAGAATAGGAACAGCCATCATGATTTTTTGAGGAAAAAATTATGAAAATTATAAACCCAAGAATAACAAAATCCACACGAACAAGTAACTTCGCAAATTACAGATGAAACATGATTTTTGAGGAAAAATATCGATCAAAACCCAGACACAATTTTTTAGGAAAAAAAAATTTAAAACATAGAATAAATTTTTAAGGGAAAAATTATAAATATAATATTATATTAATAACTTTTTCTAGACCCTCACAACATTGGACGCTCCCCAATGAGAATTATAAGATTTTGTATTGATCCCTTCACAGTGATCAATTCACAACACTCATGACTTCACCATTATGGCCCAGACAATGATACTTGCCTATCTCCAGTTTATTTGTACTAGTTTCTCAACCACTTGCACTGGTGGCCCCCTATTTGTTTGTATTTCTTTGTTTCATTTTTGTTCTTCCACTTTGTGGGGCCTTTTCTCAATTTTTCTTCCTAAAACTTTATAGTGTAAATTGACATAATCTTGTGTCCAATTGAGCTACTTTTGTTCATATGTGGACATTAATATAATTTCTCTCTTTCACAAGCATGATAAAGAAACAATAGAGCACAATAATTACATACAATCTTTCCTTATTTATTTTTTTCAATTATTCTAACAGCATTCAGAAAGCTTTAATTACTGTCAACTTCCAAATCACAGACAAATTAGTGAAGATGATACATGATCATGCCAGTCAAAAGAACTTCATATCACAAAATTTAGTGGATGAACACCAACTACAGTGCAACCATGCCCATAGTAGTTGGTATGGTTATAGAATTAGAGGCACTTAATAATTGACCATTGTCAATTGCTAATGTTCTATGAAATTTTGCATTGAACCTTTTCAAAACACAATTGGTTGTATTGTCACTCCATTCCATTGTTGCAATATCAATACTTGAGCATTGCATATATATGAACATAAGGCTATCTTCGATGGATTTCATGCGACCTGTACAGTATCTTACTTCTTCTGTTATGTCATTTACTTTCTAGTATTCCTGCAATCTCACATTGACATCTACTTTGATGTTTTTGAGGATCCTGGAGAGCCTTGTCCTTTAAGGTTATTCCAACATTCAATTGAGTTTGTGCCAAAACCTCAATTCACCAATTGACCACCCTATCAACTAAATCCATTGAGACTGTTGATATAGAACACCAAACCAAATAACTTTCAGCTCAGCAGTTCTCTTTGAGTATCTTTTGCACTTGTAGTGAAAAAAAAAAGAGCAGAATGAGAGGCATTAATGATATAATCGGTCTCTCGACAAAATCTCAACTTCACTTCTAGATATCAACAGATAAGGATGCAGCATCATGATGTCCAATAAACAACCTTTTAAGACAAGGTGCCAGCTCTACATATAGTTGGTCGTGACCTTTAGCCTCAGCAATGTGACCACCACATTGATGGTTTCAGCAGTGATGTTTCCAAGCCCCATCTTGATGCATAGAAATACTTGGATAAAAACGATGCGCAAATAGTGTTAGATCTTCTTCATAAACAATAGCTCAATACCAACATGATATAGTCCTCTTCTAGGCAAACTCCAGTCAAGTATTAAGCATTGCTCATTGAGCATGTATATAGATCCAAATAAAGTCATCGTCCTTAGTGGCTGATTCCATCCAACCTTTCAGATTTTAGAAAAGTTTTAGTACTATGAACTTCTATAAGAAGTTTAATCAAAACTAATCAAATATTGACCAGACACTTCATAAACTGGCTCATAAAGAGCAATGTGTTGATGATGATAGCTATGGTCGGACTCCTTCAGGGCCGACATAGCAAATGCAAACGTGTAATTGGCCTATCGGCCTTACACATTTAACCTGATCGATTTATATGCCTTGCTGACTTTACATTGAATCGATTTTGTTAACAAATGATAATTAACTGTTGATTAAGCAATGTCTCTTGGGATCGAATCAGTTCTAATAAAGACGTGTTTATTATGATGAAAGTAATCCACAACAAAAGGACGTGTTTATTAATGAAGAAGCTGACTTTTGAGATAAGTCGTGTTGGTTGGCAAGACGTGTTTCGTATATAGTGTCATTCTCTCCATCACCTTCAGCAATTCGAATCAACCATCAAGCAGATCATGTTCTCTCCATAAGCATTAGCAGATTTGCACTTCTCCTTCAGCGATTCATATTGTGTATACCTATATCAAGATTATCTTCAGCAGTTCGAAAGTTCCTTCAGCATATTGAAGTTAATCTTCAGCAGATTGTTTACTGCGATCTCCATAAAAAGCGAATCAAAACCTATGTTGTATTGATTCTAGAGTGAATCTCCTTATTATAGCTTCAAGTGTGAAGCATTTGTAAAGACATTTTGCCAATACAATTCTAGAGATTAATTGCTGGGTTTTTCGCCTTCTGGAGGAAGGTTTTCCCAGGGTAAATCTGTGCATCTTTGTGTGAATTTTTGTCTATCTAATCTTATCACCAAATTAAACATGGTATCAAAGCCATGGTAAATAAAGATTGTGATCAGATTTCCTACAACTGAGAAGTTTTCTCCCCCCTCTCACTCTCAAGAGGAAATTTTAAAGCCTCGAAAATGGTGAATGGTCTTAAAGTCGATGATAGGCTTGAAGGCGCATCAAACTTCACCTCATGGAAGTTTAGAGTGCTTATTGTACTTGAAGAAAATGATCTTCAGTTTGTGGAGGAAAAGGATTTAACCAAGCCTGAAGATCATGAGGAGAAGCTTCAATACAAAAAGAATGCCATAAAAGCGAAGAAGATACTAATCGACTCCCTGAGGGATTACTTAGTGCCTCTCGTCTCCAAGATGACATCTGCGAGAGACATGTTCAAGACCTTGGAAGGTCTATATGAGATTAACAACATGAAGATTTCAGAACTAAGGGATCAACTAAGCGCTATTGGAGACCAAGTGATTGATAAAGACCTTGTTATGTTGGCATTGAATGGTCTTCTTCATTTATGGGAGCCATTTATTCAAAGTATAAGCGGGAAATTCAAACTGCGTAAATTCGATCGTCTTCGTGCGGATTGCATTCAAGAAGAATTAAGATTGGCAGCTAGGGGAATTGTCAAAGTTCCTCAAAATGAAGACACTCATGTTCTTGCCACCCAATCTACCAAGAAAGGAAGAAATTGGAAGAAGGGTAACTTCAAAAGGAATAGAGATCAAAGATCAAATTCCGCACCTAATTCAAAGAAGAAGAAGAAAGATCTCTCTTGCATTCAATGCTTTAGGTGTGACAAGTTTGGTCACTATGCAAGGGATTGTTTAACAAGGCCTAAGCAACAAGGGGCGAACATTAATGAAGTCTCAACTCAAAAGGAAGCTGAAGATAACTCTAATGGATTCCTCTTCATATTAGCTTTATCAAGCAATGTTCCTACAAATAGTGATACCTAACTAATTGACAGTGGATCCTCTAGACACATCACCGACTATCGGGAGCATCTTTCAAATTTGACAGAGGAGTCAAATCTCCAAGTGATTGTTGGAGACGATGCACGCTATTCAGTAAGAGGGTTTGGTGCTACATCACTCAACCTAGAATCTGGAGTCTCTCTTCATCTAAGTGATGTTTTATTCATGTCGAGAATCAAGAGAAATCTTGTGTCCATTTAAGCCTTGGAGGATAAGGGCTATCAAATTGCATTTTCAAAGGGGAGAGTTCTTGCATGGCCAAATAACTCCAGCATCAAGACTGCTCGTGTGATCGGGAATTGACATAAGAGTTTGTATAAGCTCTCCACTCTTACTGTTCAAGCTCTTCTTCATGACTCTTCCAGTTCCAACGAACTATGGCATAGAAGACTTGGGCATCTACATTTCAGGACTCTTCCTTCACTGGAGAAGATGGTCAAAGGTATTCCTAAACTTAATCGTGTACATGATGGTACTTGTAAAGGTTGTGCTATGGGTAAAAACATTACGAGTCCATTTGATAGGAGTGAAAGTAGGTCTAAAGAAACTCAAGATCTTGTACATTTAGATTTTTATGTGGTCCAATGTCAATTCCATCCCTAAGTGGATTTTTGTATTATGTAACTTTCATAGATGACTACTCTAGGAAGACTTGAATTTATTTCTTAAGGTCTAAAGAGTCTGATGAAGTCCTAGGTAGATTTAAAGAGTTTAAGGCTCTAGTAGAAAATTTCTGGAAAGGGAATTAAGGTTTTAAGGTCTAATTATCGAGGTGAGTACACCTCGGGTAGCTTTCGTGATTTTTGTATTGAGGCAGGGATCAAGAGGGAGTTTTGTGTTCCTTACAACCCTCAACAAAATGGGGTTGCAAAAAGAAAGAAGAGATCCATTGTTGAAACTGCAAAAGCCATGATTCATAACCAAGACCTTCAAACATTTCTCTGGGAAGAAGCTTCTAGAACAGCAGAGTATGTTCAGAACAGATGTCCTCACCAGATATTGCAGAATATGACTCCCGAAAAAGCCTTTTCAAGGATTAAGCATGATGTAAGCCACCTGAGAATCTTTGGCTGTCCAGTGTATGTCCATATTCCCAAGGACAAGAGGACCAAATTGGAACCTTCTGGCAAGAGAGGAATATTTGTGGGCTATAGTGAAACTTCCAAAGCCTACCGAATTTACATTCCTGGTCAGAAGCAAATAGAAGTGAGCAGAGATGTCACGTTTGACGAAGATGTTGCATTCAGAAAATCAAAGGGGTCTTGCATGGAGATAGATGATGAAAATCATGAGACTCCTCAAGACATGGACATTGATCATACTCCTGAGATTCAGAGGGAGTCTACTGAACCTGTAGCAGATGATGATCCAATTGAACCTTTGGATCCTATTGATGGGCCTAGAGATATTATTGTGAGTTGAAAGAGACCTCTTTGGGCAAGAAACGCTATGTCGGAGGTAGAACAGTTTGCAGCTCCTAGAGACACATTTAGAGAAAGTAAAAGACCACAGAGATTCTCTAGCTATGTTGCATTGATGTGTAATCTTATTGAGACTGAACCTTCCCGTGTTGAGGAAGCCTCAAAACAGAAAGTATGGAAAGATGCAATGGATGAAGAATATCAAACCATTATCAAGAAAAATGTGTGGGATATTGCTCCTAGACCTGAGGGGAAGTCTGTTGTATCTTTCGAGTGGCTGTACAAGATTAAGCATGCAGCTGATGGAAGCATTGAGAAATACAAGGCTAGATTTGTGGCTCGTGGTTTCTCTCAGAAAGAGGGAATAGACTATAAAGAAACTTTTGCTCCTGTTGCTCGCTATACTTCCATCAGGACCATCATTGCCATTGCAACAGCTAAGGCATGGAAGTTACATCAGATGGATGTGAAGACAGCTTTTCTCAATGGTGTGATTAAGGAAGAGGTCTACGTTGAGAAACTTGAGGGTTTTGTGATTCATGGGAAAGTCTCATGTATGCAAATCGAAGAAAGCCCTATATGGTCTTAAGCAAGCTCCTCGTGCTTGGTATAAAAGAATTGACAGATACTTAGTGGGTTTGGGTTTCTGCAAGAATGATGCTGATCCGAATCTCTACTTCAAGGTATTCAATGGTGAAATGTTGATCTTGGTACTATATGTTGATGACCTATTTGTTACCGGGGAAGATCATCTTATCCTTGGATGCAAGGAGTTGACTTCAGAATTTGAGATGAAGCACTTAGGACTCATGCATTTCTTTCTAGGTTTGGAAGTATGGCAGAGGCCTAATGAGATTATCCTAAGTTAAGGAAAATACACCATTGACATCTTGAAGAGATTTGGAATGTTAGATTGTAAGTCTATGTCCACACCGATGGAAACTAACTTGAAGAAATTGAGGGAAGTTGCAACTAGTTCAGATCGTGTGGATCCTACTATGTACAGGCAGTTGAGTGGATCCTTGATGTAACTAGTTAACACTAGACCGGATATTTGCTATGCAGTGAGTGCACTTAGTCAGTTCATGTGTGAACCAAGACAGATACATCTAGTTGCAGCCAAGCATATCTTGAGATACTTGCGTGACATAGTTGGATATAGCTTGAAATATTCTTTCAGTGTGGACCTGAATTTAGAAGGCTATTCTGATTCTGATTGGGCAGGGAGTGTTACCGATCGAAAGAGCACCTCTGGTTGTTGCTTCAGTTTGGGCTCTGCTATGACTTCTTGGTGTAGTAGGAAGCAATCTTCAATGGCACTGAGCACTGCAGAGACAAAATACATCGCAGCATATTTGCCAACTCGCGAAGCAGTGTGGCTTCGGAAGCTCCTTGCAGGATTGTTTGGACAATCGTTGGAGCTTACTACTATTCATTGTGATAACCAAAGCTGTGTGAAGCTATCAGTTAATCCAGTGTTCCATGACAGAACAAAGCATGCTGAGATCCAGTACCACTACATCAGAGATATGGTACAGAGGAATGTTATTCAATTGAGATACATTTGTACTGAGGAGCAGACAGCTGCCATTCTTACCAAGCCTCTTGCCAAAGTGAAGTTTGTGCATTTTCGAGACAAGCTTGGAGTTGTGGAGAAGGAAGCCCTTGCTGAGAGGGAGTGTCAGCATCAGTGACTTTGTGAGATGTATGTTAATGCATTCTTCTGTGTGAGAGAAGTTTGAGGTGCAAGCCCTTGTTAATGCATTCTTCTCTGTGAGAGAAGTTTGAGGTGAAAGCCCTCGTTCCACCCTCTGCGAGTAGGTATGGTGGATCCACCCTTTGGGAGTAGCCATGGTGGATCATGTGAGAGACTCCGTGACTTAGCACTTGTGCTTATTCACCATCTGGGAGTAGCCATGGTGAACGCCATCACGTTGAGTGACTCCATGATGAGCACTTGTGTTCATTTGCATTTCCATACATGGGAGTAGCCATGATGTGTTGAAAACTATAGCTAGAATCGGATTCTAACCTGATTAAATTTTAATGTTGCCTTTGGCAATTAAAATTTAAAATATATTGTGATAATTAGAGCGATCAATTATGTAATTGCGCTGGGCCCAAACTCATGTAACTTGTAAATGGGGTAGGCCCAATTTGGGCGGCAAAACACATGTATTTGAATATTCATAAGTATTGTTTTTGGCGGCAAGATACAAGGCCAACTTGGGAGTTAAGAAGACTTGTGTCTTGTATATAACAAAGGCATATTGATGCCTTACAACATAATCACAATCAGCGAATGATCTCTGCATATATGCGATCTGCCATCAACGAATTTGTAACATTGATTGGTGAACATAACGAACTTGTTATCCGCAACTTAACATCAGCAATCACTGGCGAATATACCTTGCACTTCAGCGAACATCATTGTAGATTGCCGAATTGTTACTTGTCATTATTTGATCAGCATATACTTCAGCTCTGGTTGGGTCATTGTATTGTGGATTACATATGTGCTGAGCCTGGATATTGAATAAGTCTGCCCCTATATTGATCGCCTAAAAGTTCCAGATCAGATAAGTTTATTTTCGATGCTCTAAGCGAGCTGAATTGTACATGTAACACTGCTGATTATAGTTATTTTGATCTGGATCTTTGTTGCTGGCTTTTTTCCTCCAAGAGGGAGGTTTTCCCAAGGTAACCTTGTGTTCGTACGTGTCTACATTTGTCTATTTCTGAGTTTTGTTAATTCTGATCACTAAAATTTTAACAAAATTAACATGGTATCAGAGCTTGGTTCGTAATACTTCTGATCAGATTTAACAGGCATATTCACTCTCAACTTATCTCGCTATTTCAATCAGCATGAAGTCCTACCTTAAAGCTGAAGATAAGTTGGAAGGTGCTGCCAACTTCACATCATGGAAGATCAGTGTAATGATGGCTTTGAATGACCTTGCTGAGTGTGTCAGTAAGGATGCTGCTGAGCCTAATAGTGCCCAGCAATATCACATCATATACAACTGACTCTATCCAAGAGCACATCAAGACCTGACATTCGAAAACCTTGGAGTCATCCCATTTGATTACGCACAGCTTAGCATTTGGAAGGATTTTGTTCAAGAGAGGATAGAGTACTTAGTATTTTACTCTATGTTGCATATTGCATAAAAACACCACCAATAGTGACCAATTCAGCTTGTGCGCTGTTGTGACCTAGTCACACATCACCCCATTCCAAATGGGGACCCCTACATTTTTGGTCCACTTGGACTTTTGGTTGTAGTTTTTGGGTTGTTTGACAACAGTTTTTTCAATCTCCTCAAGTCCCCTAATGTTTTGACAAATTTTTATCAAGTCTGGAGCTTGTTTTGTCTATTTTAGGGTTTTTACCCTTCAGACTTAGAATTGAGGTTTGTAGCTTAGGGCTTTGAGAAATCTGAACGAAGCAATGAACTAAGAACCCTTCAAGAAAGCTACCAGTGAAATTTGAGCGAATTTTAAGAACTTACTACTTTTAGTAAGTTTTACTGCATCCCGGATTGGCCTAATTTTGCATTTAAACAAACTTACTATTTTGGGCAATGTCTAGTTTTAGTAAGTCTATTTTTAGAAAGTGTCTCTATGCCTCGGTTTGCCCTAATTTGATGTTTGGAAGAACTTACTATTTTTAGTAAGTCTGTTTTTGGCAGGTCTATCTTTGGCAATTGGCAGGATACTAACGGCAGAGCATTCTTGAAAGTCAAAGTTCTAAATCCGAAAAAGTCAAAAAAGCAAGCAGATGATCAGAAATTTTGCCTAGTCTGCAATTCTTTCCTAAAATGCCAAAAGCATGAAAATCTATTCTAAGGCATGAAAGAATTCTCCTTCACTGAGAAATCTTCCTCTATCCCAAAATGGCACTAAGGACTAGGAGGCAAGCACACTTCAGAAGGCATAGAGGATTTTCCAAAATCCCCAAAATTCCTTCACCTCTAGTCAAATGTGCTCTAGATAGGAGGTTGAGTGCTAGAATTATGTCAAGGAGGAATTTCCTCCCACTGTCAAAATCCTCCATCACCTTCCAAATGCGCTCCAAGTCAAGTGGAGGGTGCAAAATCATTGTCTAGGAGGAATTTCCAAACTTGTCGAAATTCCTTTATCCTAGCTAAAATACACTCGAAGATGAGAATGGGTGCCAAAATCAAGTGGAAGAATTTTCCTCTCCAAGG
Source organism: Cryptomeria japonica (assembly GCF_030272615.1). Classification (NCBI taxonomy): domain Eukaryota; kingdom Viridiplantae; phylum Streptophyta; class Pinopsida; order Cupressales; family Cupressaceae; genus Cryptomeria; species Cryptomeria japonica. The sequence continues at coordinate 465,831,327 of NC_081407.1, forward strand.
AAATTTCTCCACTATAGGCAAAATGCGCTCCAAGACAGGGGATGGGCACAAAACACAAGAGCAATTTTCAAATTCCTCCACCTCTTATGAAAAGTGCTCCGAGACAAAATTGGGTGCCAAAATCATGCTGAGGAATTTTCCTCCTGAAGGAAATTCCTCCACTACACCAGAAATTCGCTCCAGAACAGAGGGAGAGTGCCAAAATCCATCAAGGGAGGAATTTCCAATTTTCACAAATTCCTCCTCCACGACAAATCTGCACCCAAGGACAAGAGGAGGGTGCCAGAACAAGGGCAAGGAGGATTTTTCATCCTCAACAAACAATTCCTTCCTTAGGAAGGACTAAATTGCCGCCTAGGTGTGATATTTCAAAGACAAGAAATTTGGCTAAGTGTGAAAGATTTCTCTCTCCAAGACTCTGAACAAGGTAAAATTCCTTGGACATGGAAAAAATGGTTATTGTCAAAAAAATCTTCCTTCAAGACAACGTATACAAGATCAAAAAATCTCCTCCAGGACAAAAATCTCTCTAGAGAGAATTTTCTCTCTACAAAATTTCTAGGCGTTCAATAATCCTTCAGAAATGCAAAATATTGTTAAAATTCTTCCAAAGCAGGAAAATCTTTAAAAATATCTTTTGTGCACCTAGGATAGGACTTTCGTAAGAAATGAGTTGGCAACATGCAAAGAGAATATTTCGTATTTATGACACAACTTGAAAAATAATAGAAGTTTCCATTTTTTGAACTCAAGATGATGGAGGGGTCCACTTGCATTGCAAGTTGTGTAAGGCAACTGCTAATTTTATCCCCTCACCAACTTAGCAACTTACTGGGTGACTTCAATTATAAAAACAATTTGGAATTCATTCTTCACAACGATTTTTGGAGAAATTGGAAGCTAGAGAAAAGTGAAGAAAGTCAGCAAGAAGTTTTTATTATTTTCTAGAAGTTCTCATCTTTGGAGGTTTTTATTTATTCCAAGTCTAGAATAATCAGCCTGGAATTCCTTTCCCAATGGATTTATAGATTCTTTTGTGACGAAGTTAATATTAATTATTTTATTTTGCAGGAATGGCAGAATCCAACAAGGTAGCAAATACCTCCCGGCGGGCACAAATCAAGAATGAACAAAGAGGATTTCTCTCGGAGTCAAAGATCATTTCAAAGTGGAGAGAAGTCAACGACACCAACCTGGGAACCTTCAGGCTGGGAGAATTCAGGAAAAGAGTATATGGAACAACTGGACGTCCTCCATCAACCATTGCCACAAAGATAGTCAAAAGTGGGATTGTAGCAGCCGCCAACTTCCCTCTTGCTATCCAGTGCCCGGAGCTGATTATGGAATGTGCAAAGCATTACAACACAGAAAGAAGGGTGATTCAAGCAACTGATGACAAACTCTTGGCCAACCTTACACCTAAAGCGATTGGGGAGACTAATAATTCCTACATACTAGTCTATGAGGGGTCATCAGGAGCCCAGGCTAGGTTAGAGGAAATTCCATAGGAAAGAGTAGAACGTAGGAAGGAGAAAAGCATTCATAGAAATTCACAAGCAAAGAAGAGGGAGTTCAGTAGGAAGAGTCGCAGCAGAAGAGGCCAAGGATAGAAGTACAGTCACCTGCTAGCTCTTCTAGCGTGCACAAAGTTGAAATGTTCACAGAGAAAGTTGCAGTAAATCAGCCGCAAGAGGATGATCATGATATTTCGCAAGCACAAGATATTCTTAGTGTTAGCACCTCCCATAGGCCTGTTCAGCTCAGGGGCCAAAAGCAGGAACTTCATCTGATTCTAGAATAGCAGGGCCACGGTTGTTTTATGGAAACTAACATTGCTGACTTAGGAACTTTTGATGAAGTTTCACAAGAATAGATACAGCTGGAAGTACAAGATCAGCAAGCAGCTGCTCCAAATTGGCTGAAGGAAAGAATGAGGAAATAACCGGAGGAAGAGATGGATCCTATGCTCAAACTTGAAGAACTTGAAGAACAGGATAGATAGGCCAGCAAAGAAGAAGGCAGCAAGGAGATTCTCCAAGGTTACAAGGGATGAGTCAATCTAGGACATTACACCTAGTTGTGCCCAGAGTTGACAAAGATAGGAATAAGATTACTCCTGATGAATATGAGATTATAGCAGTCGACTTAGGGCGTGCCTCCAAGGCACAAGTAGTGGAAGATTTTGATGAGCCTTACTTAGCACTGAAAGAGCAGATGAAAAGAGCAGAAGAGAAAAATAGGAAGTTGAAGAGCGAGAACAAAGCCTTGTGTGAATATGTGCGTCGCTTGAGGCGTCCATTTAGAGCGGAAGATCGGTCCTTTGTTCCTCCCTCTTCTCTTCCAAAGGAATCCACTGATGGGATTGAAGAAATAAGAAGGGCTCAGTGCTCTAAGGAATGGGTAGAGAACATCTTCACTTCAGCTGGTAAATTTATTGAAGACTTGGCTCATTTCTACTGAAAAATCCTAGTTATCCTGAACAAGCTAGAGACAGTGGACAATTCAAGGGAAGATGCGCATATCTATCAGGACAACAATTCTACGCTTGAAAGCACTAAACGGGATTCCCAAGCAAACATTGATTGATGGTAAGGTCATCAAGGAAAATGAGTTATATGACTTCCCTCAATGGTTTTATACAGTTTGCACTGGGAAGGACTTCTTTGAGAGGTTTAGTAAGGAATTGGCATTATTGAGGGAATCTGTCAAAGGGGGTTCAAGAAGAAATACTCAATACAGTAGAGGCATTGTTTGCAAGAAGGTTGACTGATGAAGAGCTGACAGTGGACCAACTGAAGGACAAGCCACATGAATTCTTCTTTGTGGAATCCTTCTCAAAGGAACATTTGGAAAATGTTTCCTTGTTCTCCAACACAATGCACAGGACTCAAGAAGCAGCATCAAGATGGGAGAAGCTTTTCTCCAAGTGTGAAGAGGACACTTCAATGCTGGAATTCAAACTGGAGACTAAACCAAGTGTATCCACATGAGAGTTGGAAGCCATTGTGAATAGATTCGTCACATTCGCCATCAATGAAAGAGATAATGGTCGTCCAAATTTGGACAAGAATCTATTGAATGCATGACGGCTTGGTGGGTCATCAATTGTTGGTGGACGTTTTTGACAAAGTGGCGGTTCATTCAATGCATGACTGTTGCCATGTTGAGGAGTCAATGGGTCATTAATGCATGGTGGGCGATTTGAAATGTAATGGGCATTTAATGCATCATGGACGTCCTTTTTAAAACAAAGGGCAATTAATATGTAGTGGGTGAGATTCTTCATTAATGGCTATCCCCACTACTTGACGTCATATTTTTGGGAATCTTTGGTCAAACCCTGATTAGGGTTTTGCATGGTGAATCTTAGCCATTGATTTGAATGTAATCTAGGCCATCCATTTCCTTTTGGTGGCCTATAAAAGGGGTTCACCGCTTCATTTGTAAAGGGAGGGAGAATTGTATGAGACTGTTGCTATATGTTTCTAACATAATAATAGTGATACATTGGCCTTTGGTGTTCACTTGTGTTATTTTAAAACTTGCATGGTTTCATCTTCCTCACTTAGATTAGATTTGCTTCAAGTAATCAGATGAATGAAATAGATTGCATCGCTTTATGGTGAGATCACGTGCTCATACCTTTTGCTAATAGATGATTTCTATCTGTAGTGTAAGGTTGGGTTGAGCTTTTACATGTGTGTTTTAACTTGGATTATCAAATGAGCATTGTTCTCTGATGGTGTTCATAGATGATTCAAAATCTTACAAGCAAAACCTTTGAAGATTGTACCACCTTTGTGTAGTTAATTGAAAGTGACGAAGCAAAGTGTGGTCGGTCTCGCCTAAGTCTTTGTTGTCTCTTGAATTCCTAGATTAGATTATAGCCTTCCTAAACCCTCTCCTATTTACTTTCTGCAGTATTCATCGAGTAAAGTCCCAAAAAAGAGATATCAATTGCCAAATCATTCGCAAAGTCTCCTTGAAGTTTCAAATTTGTTCAAGTCTTCTTCACTGTACGTAAGTCCCCTTGGATTACTAGCAACATCAAACCAAACGAGCCTATATCCATCATAAAGTCGCAAGTATGCGGCTGGAACCTTGGAATCACTATATGATCTTCCTACAATCTTAGCATACATGGGATTTTTATCAATAAAGGATGGAGTGACAGTTTGAAACTTTGTTTTGTGTTCGTGTGCTCATAAACACCCATCAACATGTGTAAGTTAGCCACTTGATGGTGGAGGGTTGTTATAAGCAAATTTTTTGGACCCCAATTGGTCTTCATGAATTGAACAACACCTTGAAGGACATTAGAATGAGATTAGGTAAACGCAGTGGTGTCCAAGGCTAGAGATATCTAGATGTTCATTTGCAACCCTCACACTTCACTTGCTTTGAACAAAGCATTTTCAAGGAAGGAATTCCTCAAGCCCGTGGGCACTAGATATGCTAAATATTTCATTTGTTAGAGAGGATGCTTGAGGTCCAAGAGGCTTTACAATCAATATGGTCAGAGGCAAGCACACCAAAGGAAGAAGTGTGAAACAAAAAATGATGATTGGTGGTCCACAACGATGTAATGTCCCTTCTTGGGGTATTCTCGTTTTTGCCCTAAAACAACAATTCCAACTTAAGTTGAAGAATCCAATTCATCGACAAATATAACCTTATAATAATATCACCATTTGTAATGCACTATATAAGATAATCATGGTTTAGGTCCTACAAACAATATAAATTAATTGAAATTGACATTGAAAATCATAAAGTATTAAGAATTCATGATAACATCTAAATCCACAAAGTATTCAAATTAAATATCAAGAATCCATGATAACATTTAAATCCACAAAAGCATCATAATATTTAAATCAAAATACCAAAATATTATTAATATTTAAACCAAGCCATATTCCTACAATCAACCATATTAGGAATTAGTTAGAAATGCTTGCGAACTGCAATCTCAAAGATGGTCATCTCTATATTGCGAAAGCATGGAATGATTTCGATCTGCTCCATCCCTCAATCCACCTTGGAAGCTGGTTGTCCTCCTCAACCAAGCCCAAGAGCACAAAAAGGATTTCTAGACCATTCAACCTCTCGATCCAAGAGCATGGCAGGACCTCCAATCCATCCATCTCAGTGTGGCATGCACAATAAAATGCATGAAGACTACCCTCTTCAAGCAAGCCCAAGAACATGAAATGGATTTCTAGTCCATTCAGCCTCTTGGCCAACAACCATAGTAAGACTTCCAATCCATCCATCTCGGGGTAGCATTCTTGATGAAAAATAGCCAGTATTTCAGCTCTCCTAAACTCGGAAGGTTGGCCATCCTTCCTATTTGCAACGCATTTCTAATGAATTCAAAATAGACTGCTCAAGGAATTTGGTATTATATGCTAATAAAATATTATTAAAGGAAATGCCATATATTTATTTACAAGTAGTTGCAATAAGATTTCTCATATATATTCCTAATTTATATTCTAAGATTATTCTTTAAACTTATTTCAAAATAATATTCTCGCTCAAACAATATTTATTTTCAATAGCTATTTTATGTCCCAATTTCACTTGATTTGCAATGATCCACAAGGACACGTCCCCCAAAATTCCCATCCTTTCAGGGATGAGGACGTCTCCAAGACAGGGGGACGAGAAGGAAACGTCCCTCCGCTGAACCGCCAAATCTACCGAAAACGCAATGGAGGACGACCAAGTGTCCCTCAACAATCCCAAAGCCTAGGGCCAAACCCTAATGGAACAGCTAGGTTGAAGATGAGCAAGAGAGTGAGTGAAAGAGTTTTTGTGTGTGATTGAAGAGTTGAAATTAGGCTAAAAGTCTAAACTTTTAGAATTATATATTATAGTAATATTGTAATTTTATATAATGCTCATCTTAGTAGTTTAGTTTCCTTTTAGAATGTTTCCTTTCTTGTTTTTGTTTTCGATTGTTTCCGTTATGGAAAGATCCTCTTGTAATTTTCTATATAAGGAGTATTCCTCCCCCCTTTTCTCTCCTCCTCTCTCCTATTCAAGCTAATCTTGGATCTGCATCTTACATTTTCATATCCTTGAGCTCTCTTTTTTCATCCTCATGACGAACCACGAAGTGTGATCCAAAACGTTGATGCAAAAAAAAATTCTTTACGCAATTGAATCCAAAAATAGCTGCATTAATTTGGTATGGATTGTGGAAGCTTGATATCATTAAATGATTTCTTTGAAAAGACCATGATTTTTTTCCCAGAAAAAAAAAATCATGGTGACTTTTCTAATTTTTTTACAAAAAAATCATGGCGTGTTTTTTACTTTTTTCCAAAAAAATTAATAATGGTGGGTTTTCTACTTTTCTTTCCCAAAAAAGATCATGGTGGGCTTTCTATTTTGTTTCAAAAAATATCATGGCAATTTTTTTCATGATTTTTCCTAAAAACCGTGGTCTTCTTTAGCTGTAGTATGATTTCTGAAGTTATCTGAGCAACTAGATTTTCAAGATCGTGGGTTTTTCGTTTTTTTTGTGATTTTTTCATACAATAATCATGGGTTTTTTCTCTCCAGATTTCTAAGTTCGTGAAATTTTACTATTTTTTCCACAAAACGGAGGTTTTTACCGATTTCTTCACAAAATCGTGTGTGATTTCAGTGTCGCAACAAAAGTTTGACAATATTTCCACAAAATCGTGGTGCTGTCTTACAGCAACTTTTTTGACGATTTTTGGACAAAATCGTAGGTTTCAATTTTTTTGCCAATTTTTTATGAATAAAAAATCAAAGCTATTTCAGAAGATGATCTTGGTTTCCATGTTTCCACATATAGGAGGAATGGCTCCTGATGCTAAGGAAATGGAGAAATGGGTATCTACAGCTTCATTACCCAACATCATGTTGGAACGCACTCAAAGGTAAACAAATTTTGGTAAACTTGGTAATATGAAAAAAAAATTCAAAAAGCAATTAGCTAATCAACAATCCAACCAGGGAGGGTCTTACAAGAAGGCTCATGTTGCAGAGCATTCAAAGCATAAGGGGGCAGCCTTTTATGCATTCATATGGCCAAATGACCTGCAGATAATGTCAAGTTTTCTGGAAGGTAGTTAGTAGAATGAACATTAAGGGAGGCTAATAAAGTAATAGTGACATATTTCTATAATGGAACATTAAGGGAGGCTATTAAAGTAATAGTGACATATTTCTATAATGGTCATCTTAGTCGTTTAGTTTCTTTTTATAATGTTTCCTTTCTTGTTTTCAATCGTTTCCATTATGGAAACATCCTCCTGTAATTTTCTATATAAGGAGTTTTCCTCTACTTTGTTTAATAAAACATTCAATTATCATTTCATTACAAACTTATAATTTTTAAATTCATATTGTTTAATGTAGGTTCACAATGAGTTCTCATGGCATGAGTGAGGATGAGGTTGAGGTGCATAGTGAAGGTACTAAATCTGACTATACACTTGAGACTGAAAGGGGCAACCATGAGGATGAACCTGAAACCCAAACCACTAGTTCCATAGCAAGTGCAAATTCTTTTTGGTGTAATTTTTTATAGGCAACGGAAAAAAAATTTCGTCTCTGCAAATTATTTTCTCAAAAAAATTATGCAATTTTTTCAACGACCTAGGGTTTTTGCAACATTGGCTAGGGTTTTGACCCTTCAGTTCAAGTCAAAAATTTATTTTGTTTTGACTCTACTGGATCTTCATTGGATTTTTCCGGGTCAGCCGGAATTTTTTTCTCAAAATCCGTGCCAATTGTACTTCAAATTTTTTGAAGTCTTTATTTGCTTCTACCTCTGTTTCAGATTTACGGCTTATCAAATTTTCTTGTTTTCCATGCTTTGGGAAATGTGCAAGATGGCGTCATTAACCAGCTTAATGTTGGAAGGCAATCAGCGATTTAATGGCAAAAATTATAACACCTAGAAGCAGCGCATGCTGACTATTTTCGAATATCGTTGCCTTGATGATTTGGTTTTGGGAAAAGAATCTCGTCCTTCCACAGCCGGAGCAGGATCAGGACAAGTTTGATGATCGCAATCGAGAAGTTGTCATGGTTCTTAAGCTCTTTGTCACAAACGACCAGTTACCTTAGATTCCTTCTGGCAAATCGGCATCAAAAATTTGGAATCATCTAAAGGAGTTGCATGAGACATTCAACAAAAGCCGAGCGTTCTTCCTGAAGAGCCAGTTATTCTCCATCATGATGGATGAACGCATGTCCTTACAGGAGCATCTCACAATGATTAAGGACATTTTAGATCAGCTCAAAGCTATTGGTCGGAAAATGGAGGAAGAGGATATGGTAGTAATAACCCTGAAGAGTCTACCAAAATCCTACGAGCACTTCATGGAGACTCTCAACATTACCTCTACGAATGTTGATCTGAAATTTCCTAAGTTACGCACCAAACTTTTGCAACAGGATCATTGGAAACAATAGTTTGGTTGCGGTGCCACTTCATCCTCCTCAGAACAAGCATTTGCAAAGAAATCCTTTCACAAGGATAAAGGCAAAGCTCAGTCATCTCAACAGAAGGGCTCTAATCGGTCTCAGGATGGTTCGAAGAAGAAGGTTTAGTGCAACTATTGTCATAAATATGGCCATATGATCAAGGATTGTCGCAATCGGATAGAATCTGAATAGCGGAAGCAGGGGGGGGTCTCAGCCTAAAGCCAATGTCGCTGAGCACACAGAGCAGAAAGAGTCTGCCTTTTACACCTTCATGGCTAAAAGACCTGTAGACCACGTGAAATCTTCTGCCTGGTATATAGATTCTGGTGCTTCTCGACATTTCACTCACAGGCGTGATTGGATTACAGAATTCTCTCCCTATACTAATTCAATCATATCTGGAGGAGGTGAAGAGTATACTATTGTCGGCAAGGGCAACGTTCATATACAATCTGGTGGGAGGAATCTCGTTTTCCTCAATGTATGCTGTGTTCCTGGCATGGAACTGAACCTTCTCTCTGTGAATCATTATGCCGCATTCTCCTCAGCTTGATGTCATCTTTAGTGCACATAAGTGTTTGATTATTGATCGTGCGACACGCACTACTGTAGTTGTCAACATTGAGGATTATGGTCTTTACCGACTTGTGGATACAGGTGATTCTCTTGAGCATGCCTTCCAGCAAAATCCTCCTCTATCACCAGTCTATGGCATCAACGATATGGTCACCTAAACATTCACTATCTTGCTCAACTTGTTCGGGAAGATTTAGTACATGGCCTACCCCGAAATACAAACTCAAAATCAGCGAGTTTGTGAAGCTTGTCAGGTTGGGAAGTAACACAGGACACCGTTCAAGGATGGTGACTCATGGAGGGCATCTAAGGTACTACAGTTGGTCAATGATGATGTATGTGGTCCAATGAATACTCCTTCTGTTACTGGGTGCAAGTATTTCTTGCCTTTTGTTGATGATTTCAATCGTAAAATGTGGGTGTACTTAGATAGAAATCAGAGGTATTTCTTGTATTTCAAAATTTTAAGACCTTATTAGTAGAATAAGAGTCTTGTTGTTCTATTATTACTCTTAGTTATGATAATGGGGGAGGATTTTGTTCTACTGCTTTCTCCACTTCCTATGATACACATGGCATAAAACGTCAATTAACCACACCATACACCCCTCAGCAAAACGGCATTGTAGAACGTCGTAGCCGCACCATTATAGAAATGGCTAGGTCTATGTTGGAACACAGAAATGTTCGTAGGAAGTATTAGGCGGAAGCAGTGTTTAATGCAGTCTATCTCCTTAATAGGTCTCCCACTGATGTTATTAAGGGGAAGACTCTTGAGGAAGCACTTGACTAGTCGCAAACGCAGGATCAATCATTTGAAAGTTTTTGGCTCTCTCGCATATGTATGGATTCCAGATGCCAAGCGCTCCAAGTTGGATTCCAAGAGTCAAAAGCTTATGTTTACAAGGTACAATGACAACCATAAGGCTTATCGACTGATTGATGTAGACACTGATCGTCTTATCTTCAGTCGTTATGTTGTCTTCGATGAAGAACGAGGACCATTTCAGCTTTCCTCGTCCGAGCAGCATTTTGTGGATCAGCCTTCAAAGGCTTCTGATTTAGGTGTTCGTCTTCCATTTGATTCACCTAATGGGAGGGATGATACAGATTCTAAATTTGTTGATGCACTACCTGAATTTCCTTCGGATGATGCTAATCTTCCACCTATACTTGTTCCACCTCCAATTCCAATTATTCCTCTTGCATTTGATGTTGGCACCTCTACTCTCTGGCCTAAATGGTGGGCTAAGACCATCAGTGATCTTTGTCCTAATGAGCTCATTGAGGGTAGATCTTCCAAAAATAAGGACAAGCAGAAAAATATAGTTAACTTTGCTCTCATGGGCAACATTCATAGTATTTATGAGCCTCGGGCTTATACAGAGGCAAAAGGGATTCCAGAGTGAGAACAGGCAATGGACGCAAAATGCCAGAGCCTTCTGAAGAACAACACCTGGGTTCTCTCTGATCTTCCTCCAGGGAAGAAGCCCATTAGCTGCAAATGGGTATATGAGGTCAAGTATCATGTAGATGGTACCTTGGATAAATACAAGGCCAGATTAGTTGCTCGAGGATTCACACAACAGGAGGGCATTGACTATGAGGAGACTTTTGCTCCTACTGCCAAGATGAGTACAATTCATCATCTTCTTGCTATTGCAGCTCAGTTTGGATGAAAAGTCCATCAGATGGATGTTAAGAGTGCCTTCCCCAATGGTGAGCTGCAGGAAGAAGTCTACATGAAGCAGCCTCCTGGTTTCAAGGTTGTTGGCAAAGAACATCAAGTATGTAGACTCGTTAAAGCACTCTATGGACTCAAACAAGCTCCTCGAGCATGGTATATCAAGATTGATCAGTACTTGGTTGCTCATGGTTTTCAGCATTGCCCTTCTGACAGTAATCTGTATATCAAACACTCTGGTGATGATGTTCTCTTTCTTATTGTCTATGTGGATGACTTGATCATTATTGGCAGTTCAGCACATTTGATAGAAAAAATCAAACAGGACCTATGCAAGGATTTTGATATGACAGATTTAGGGCTTCTCCATTATTGTTTAGGTGTTGAGGTTTGGCAGACTGATGGTAGCATTTTTATTTCTTAGTCTAAGTATGCCGAGAACTTGCTTGACAAGTTTTGAATTGCAAACCTACTTCCACACCTATGGAGACAAGATTGAAGTTGTCAACCAAGTCTGATCCTGTAGATGAAACACAATTCAGGCAACTAGTGGGTAGTCTCATCTATCTCACTTCCACTAGACCTTATCTCAATTTTGCAGTGAGCTACATTTCACGCTTCATGACAGCCCCCAAGGCTGATCATTGGGTAGCAGCGAAGCGTGTGTTGTGTTATGTGAAGGGAACCCCTGATTATGGACTTCTTTACACTAGGAGTCACGATCCTAGACTCAATGGGTTCACAGATTCAAATTGGGCAGGTTCGGTTGATGACAAGAAATCACATTTGGATATGTGTTTAGTTTGGGATTTGGTGCAGTCACTTGGACTAGTAAAAAGCAGCAAGCAGTGGCTCTCTCCTCAACAAAAGCAGAGTATCGGGGAGCAGTTAAGGCAACATGTGAGGCAGTTTGGCTTCACCGGATGCTTGCGGATATGCAGATATCTCAAGCAGGTCCGACTCCCTTATTCTGTGATAATCAGGGAGTGCTCAAACTTGCCAAGAATCCCGTCTTCCATGAAAGAACCAAGCATGTGGAAACTCGTTGTCACTTCATCTGAAAGCTTGTTGAAGACAGCTCCGTTCAATTGCAGTATGTTCCAACTGCAGATCAGACTGGAGATATGCTCACCAAGTCTCTCAGTCCAGATAAGTTTGCTAAATTCAGGGGGCATCTTGGTGTTATTGACAGATTGACTATTAAGGGAGGGTATTAGAAAAAAATTCTTTATTTATTTAATGGTCAATATGATGTAATTTTGTATATATTAGAACTTTCTATTTTTTCATTCTTCATCGATTGTTTCTTTTAGAAACGTCGATCTGTTGTATTCTATTTAATGATCTTTCTGATTTGTAAATACAATCTAATTTTACCAATTACTTAGCGTAATAGTGGCTGTTTGTTCTCTTATCATCTTTTACAATCTCGCATTCTTTTCTAAGCTGATGTTGCTCGTTCATGAAAACACGCTTCAAAATTCCCATCGCTGTCCCTTATCTTCACGTATTTCTACATTGGTCAATCTAGACCATGATGTCGCTGCCTTTTCCTTTAGTAAAGTAACGATGAAGTAAATAAAATTAATATATATACATCTACTACCGATGGTCCCCATTTATATATAAAAACGATAGTCTCTGTTCATACGTCTATTACTATCTATTTATTCTGATCCATAACGATGAATAGTAATCCTCCCCGCTTGTAATATTCCTGGAATGGATGTATTGTTCACTCTATATATATATCTTTGAAGGGCGACATCTCTTGATTATTCTATGTTCTAAATCTCTCTCTTATTATCTCTCCCTTCTCCTATTCCTCCACCGTGATTATTAATCCTGCCTCTTTATATAACTAGCACGATGGAATGGTTGCATTGCTTGGCTATCGAAGGGATGTGTCTCTTCCTAATTTTCCATAGCATTTAGTTTGTTTATCATAAGCACGTTCAACATTAACTATTTGAAACCGCTGTCTTTATTCATGAGATGTGTATGTGATGACCCAACCAACTCCCGTGACACAAGATGTAATTCAGACCTTTCAAAATCAATATCTTATATCAGCATTTGTTACTGTATCGTGGCATGTTTAACCTCCGATATCCCAACTATTAACAACACTCTATAGTCTCGTTGGTGATTACTATTACCAAGTCATGAGCGGATGTTGGATCTTATGAGTGCTGTGGAATTCTTCAAGTGCTTATGCTTTTACCATAACAATTAACAGTTTGAACCATCTGTTGCGCCCGATAAATATAGAATAATATTCTCAGCAATTAAATTATATTCTGACCACTAATTAACTATTTCCTCATTTTGTAATTAGCTGCTTTACGTCTCCCTTAATCGTTGTTTTTCCCCCACCAATTGAATGCTGCCTTACATACTATCACTCCTGGAATTATTTCCCTATTAGTAAGGAATCGTCGTCTTGAAATATATCTGTTCCTCGTAAATGTCCAGTCTAATTTGCTGTCTTATCGTTGCTTCAAGGAATCGCTTCTAGACTCCTTGTGATTACTTATTGTTTCTTATGTAATCACTTGCACAATGTCTTAGAGAGAATCGTTGTATTAGGAGTGATATGTCATTCATTAATTACTATTTCTTTTCTTTAATCATTGCTTTCCCTGTATTTGTAATAGGTGTATGACAATTATATTTGATTTCTTTTATTTAACTGCATTTCTAATCATCTTTGTCCACATTATAAATAAGACTTTTGTCTTATTGTTTTTAGTCGGCCATGTCTTGTAATGGCTTTATCATTTATAAAGATAATACAAGGAGGTTTCTTAAAATCAACAATATTTGATGAGGTTCAGTTTGGGGACATCACAAAAACCATCTCCTTCAATCACTCTCTTGCTAATAAAAAGCCACTCGAAAGAGGTTAACCTCCAAAATTCTTCAAGAAAATTAGAATTCCCATTATTAAGATAAACTACTATTATCTTAACTTCTATATTTACAATATTTATGCCTTGGATGCCACCCAACCAGATAGACTACCTATATAAGAACATATATATGATTATATAAATTAAGAGTTTTGCTAGCCATAAGTCTGAGTTTTGGAAGTAAGTATTCAAAGTGTGGCAGTTTAACTGAAGAACATTTGGCTAAGTGAGAGTGTTGCGTGTTGGAAAATATTGTTGCATTAAGTAAAATAGCAAAATATTTAGAATTTCTATTTTCAATAATAAAGTGTATGCAAAATGTATATTTTAAATATAGATAAGCAAGATAAAATAGAACAGGTAGAAGCACTCTGAGCAGGTTCATCTAACAGTGAGTACTCTTCTACAATTCTGTTAGATAAAGCCAAATCCTGCCTGCTCAAGCTACAGGCAAAATATTAGATGATTGTAGGATCAAATTGGTGATACTTAAGTACAACAAGATCATAGAGATGCGTCATGTACTGTTGGGCACGAACTTGTCAGCAATCCATATGAAGATCTGGACGGACACATTCTGATGATAGCAAATGGTCATACTATAGAGGTGGCCACTACATTGGAGGAAGTGTATGCTATTATAGGGTTATTGTTGGAGGGAACATCCATGGAATGTGACATACCACAAAAAGCCTGGCCCTAAGCCACCACATTCAAATTTTAAAATTTCAGAATGTGGCTAGTTACATAGTGTACTATGCTAGGAAAAAAGCAAGAAATCTTGTGTCTATTTCTTTATTTTTCCTGCTTTTCTTGCTTCATTGTATTTGTCAAGTTTAGGGCCTTTTATCCCTACCTTTTGCCCTAGTTGTTTGCACTTGTACCTGATGTGCAATACAAACCCTTGCCCAATTCTTGATCATTCATGGACATTAATATAGTTATCTTTCTTTGTCCTCTTTTACCTTTCAATGACTGGTATTTTAGAATTAAATTTCTCAAATTTAAAATTGTTTTTAATTTATACTAAAATCAAGTTCTTCTACAATATAAAGATGCTCCCAGCATAAGGTTACTAATATTAATAAAAAGTAATATGCCATCAAACGAACAGTCTAAATCCTGCATAAAAGATTGCACATGTCTGTTCATCAATGAGATTGCTTCAATAATGTTGTATGGCCACATAGCCTTGCACCTCATACAATAAGTGCTCATTTCACATTAAACGAGAAAATAAGGTACAAGTGTGAAAAATGTTGCAGTTAGGATTCGTCCACTGTTCTCTAGGGCCACCCAGGACAATTAAAGTTGTAAACCACTATAGGATGTTAATTGATGTTTTATGATATAGAACAACAATGTTGAGGTACTTACTGAAAGTGAAGATCCAGCCTGGTCATTCAAAAATTGTTGTGTGTGCCTGATAACTGCTCCCAAGGCTGCTGGTGTTGGCAACCCTCCAGGGATTAAAGGTGAAACAGATGCACTTCGTAAAGCCTCTGCTTCACTACTTTGAGAAGTAGCTTGGGATTGATTCTCAGGACCTGAAAATGTAGAAAACATTATAATCTATCTGATCTCCCCACATTAAAAACCTTACTTTTGATCCGATATTTACATTATGATATTCTAAAAATTAGACAACTCCTAACAAAAACAACAGATGGACTCACTGATCAATGAAAATTCATGTCTCATTCGGTTCAAATACAAGGACAACGTTGTCAACGAATCAGAGATAACCTGTAAAACCAGCCATATACAGACATTAAAATTGCACTCAATACATAGATTGATTAAACAGATAACCAGAAAAACCAAGGGAAGAGGGCATAACAGATATACAATTAAACTCCTCAAAATGAAGATTTATTAACAAAACAAATTCCAAATCCTCTTAATATAATAATAATTTTCAACAACCATATCAAACCCCACCGTAGCTTGATTAAGAGGCCTTAGTAACGAAGTTGGTGACAAACGAAATGAACCATGAATAGGATCCGACTGAATATCTGATGCATGATCAGATTGTGTTGGATTTACATCTACTCTGCCAGTAGCATTTGTTGTTCTTTGCTGTGATTCAAAACCAGTTCCTTGCTGCCAAATAGATTAATGCATTAATATAAGAGAGAAAACCTTTTCCAATCCAAAAACAACACTGAGAGGATTGAATAGTGGCACTCACAAGTATCACATTTGACCCATTGCCTACGCCAGGACTTATGGGCAATACATTACCAATCCCGATAGAATTTAACACAGCAGAAACAAACTGTAAAATAAAAATCAAATACAATACCATCAAATCTTTGTCACTAAAGCTCAAACCATTTTTCTCAAGAAGACTTGCATAAAATGCAGGTAACTCAAATGACTGATATGATGAGTCCCCACAGTAGTGTACACTCACTCAGTATCTTAGAACACACATTTTAGTTTCCTAGATCCACGATGAACTTACACGATTGACATCTGGAATAGCCCCATCAGCTTGATCTGTAATATTAAAGGTCCCAAGCACCACACTGTGGGAAACTTGTCCACTTCTATTCCGAGTGGACCCTAAATATAAAACCAAACCACGTATAATGATAGATTCAGAATTCTCTATTTAGAACATGTTCTCTGTTAGAAATTACTTTATTCGAGAAGATTTAACTACAATCATCATTTAATACAAGAAGACCAATACAAGCAAGATTGCATGGACATCATTAGCCATCCAAAATGTAGTAGCCCAGACTGCCTTAACATATTACGCTACCAGAAATGTGGAGACTAGGTGTTAATCACCAGTAGCTAGCCACAAATTTTCATCTTCTACATCTTGCCCTTGAACTTGTTTGAAAGGTTTGTATCAATCAGCTAATGTCATTGTTAGCCTTTGGGATCAGCTAATTTTCACTGATGCAGCTTAAAAGTTTGAATATATACACAGTTTGGAACCTTCAGCACATATCAGACGTAGTATAACTTACAGCATCTGGCAATAATACACGCACACCAGATAAAAGAAAAACAAAAACAGTATAGCCTCAAAGGCATTTAAAAGTTAAATTTTATTGAATAGAGGGTTAAGAAATGCAAAGACAACAAAAAACACAGGGATGCGTTTAAGGGATGACAGGTGACTGATGGCCTTTTTTAGTAGATGGCAATTAAAAAAATAGGAAAATTTTATAAGAAATAGAAAATTTCAGTTATCCATACAACAAAGCATTTACCACATTCATTATCTAACGATTCTAACCATATTATATTGTTACATAAAATAGAGCTGAATTGAAAATTCACAAGAATCCACATATAAAATTAACCAAATTTCATTGTTTTGATTTGAGTTTTCTTTGTCAAAGTGCATATAGAACAAAAGATGAAAGGCTACAACTGTAAATTATAAAATGACAAAATAATAAATATAGAAAAATCTGAAAACAATATATTCCATAATTCAGGGCACATTTCTTGATTGAGCATTTTATCAAGTTGGTAACCATGCCTCTCTCACTCTCAAAATCACTTTCAGATTTAGAGAGGCTTTTAATGCTTAGTCAGCTGACAACAATGGTATTACTGTAATTCAGTATTACAATATCATTGACATTGAAATCCCTGTATTAATCCATTACTGGTGAGGCAAAGCACTGCAGCAGAGGTCAATTCTCATCCACACGGATCCACTTGAACCATGCACATATTGACAAAATGTTAAAAAATCTGAAAAACAATATATTCCATAACTCGGCACAATTCTCAATTGGGCATTTTATTAAGTCCATAACCACACCTTTACTTCTCTCTCTAAAGCATTTTTAGATTTTGTTTGAAAGGTTTTTATTTTTTAATGCTTAGACAACCGACAACCATTTACTTTAATTAGGTAATTAAATATCATTTGCATTAAAATCCCTGCAGTACTCCATCACTGATCATGCATATCACTGCAGCAGATGTTGCTCGGATCCATACAATCCACTTTAACAACACAAATTGCAGCAGTATATGAATGAACTGAAAAAAATCTGGTATATAATACAGAGGAAAACATTCTAAATTTATAACTGGGTTTATGGAACATTTTCCCCCACATTGAAGAACCTTTTGGTGTCAAATTCCGGCCACAATGACATCATATTCAAAGCCAATATTAGTATTCCAATGCCAATGACAGTGAGAACAGTTTAAGCCAGGTAGTGGTGTATTGGCATACCTTTAACAAGGGCAGTCAGCATTTAATTGTTCTATTCTTTTATAGAGAAATTGAATTCTGGTACACTGTATAGTATCCCTAAATTGATCACATATCCATTCAGAACATTTGACTGAAATTGTTTTTACTATGACTGGCGCTGCTGCTGGACAGCTGAATGGCTTTTTCAATATGTTTCCCAGGCATTCCTGTGTCCCCATAACATGATGAGTACGAATGCAGCCAGAGAACCTCCAGGGATACATCCCAGTGTATCCCTAAAAAAAACATCTGATTCCTAGCTTCTAAAATCAAACCATTACACAATTCTCACATGATATTGAATTTTTCCATTCATACCCACACAAACATATAACACTGTGATCAACAAAACATTCAGCAGACATCTAGCATTGAAATGGGCAAATCAGAACTATGACAATCAAATATACAATAGCCTCAACTTCAATTATACAGAGATAAATTACATGTTTTCTCGTGACCAAAGGAAATCTCCTTTCCATGTCCACATGCTAGCTAGGCCAAGACCTTAGAAAATCACCACTACCCTTACAAATCATATTTACAGCACTGAAGACCTCACTATCCTTCAAAATACTAAGTTCAACAAAAACCATTAAGCCCATTTTAGCTCAAAAGGCTTAAAAAATAAAAACATAAGATGAAAACCAATCAAAAGAAGCTCTTTGAGCAAGGGCAACATAGGAATACCTTGCTGTTCAGCATAGCCATCACTTCCACCAGTTCCTATCGTAGACAAAGGAGGTTGCTGAAGGGGTTGCCGAACCACCAAATGGAGCGTATGCCCATCCTCAACATCTAGTTATGATAAGGAAAATTGGATCTACTATTATAATAATTATGTAACAAGTAATGACGTAGGAAGTACAGACAACAGATGCAAATATACAGCAATATCAATGTTATCACAGTAGTTATCAATATAATAAAGGAACTCACAAAACCATATTTTGATGGCATAGAATGTCAAATTTTCATATTAAATTTTAATAAGAACCTAACAAAATAATACAGGGTATTAACATGAGATATATAATCCAGGTATAATCAACAAGAGATCCAAGTCAAGCTAATGGGAATGGTATTGCTTAAAAACTTAAAATACTTACTGTCCTCCTCCAGATCTACCGAGAGAATAAAATGTTTACTATATTTCACCAGATATAAAAAGAGGAACTTACCTAAAAAATCAAGATTAAAATGCAGTGCATAGCCAAGGCTGAAGACTAGGAAACATGAGACCCACATTGAAGAGGGATAAGCACAAAGATTAGACAGATGCATAGGACAACAGTAATCCAAAAAACATCAACTCACACAAAGAAAGAACATACCAACAAATAATCAGGCTCCATCCACAATCGGACTTGTGGAATAAAAAAGCATTTATCTTATAAGAAGGAATTTCTAATTTCAGAAATACATCAACTATCAGAAAAATATGTCTTAGCGAATTTCACAGACATAAGGTCCGGGATTGACATCTTTAAACAGTATATTGAAAGGAAGTGGGGATCAATCGAAAAGATAGGGCCCTTAGCCTGTAATTTCTTCTTGGCAGTCCTCGATCATAGCACAGAAAAGAAAAGATTCTGAAAGAGGCCCATCATTTCTTAAAAAACTCTCAACTTCAATCACTTATCATGACTCCCCAATTTGATGCAAACGCAAAGTTGGTAGTAAAGACTCGGGTGGCTTACAATGTCTTGCTTGCTGACTCAGACATGCAAGAAGGATATACAAAAAAGATTGGAAACACCATAGGGGAGTTCTTCTTACTCGGAATCATCATTAGAGACAATTCCCATTCATCCCACACAAATATGTGTATAAAAATGAATGTTTCAGAACTACAGTGTCTACCACTTTGCTGTCACTTGCAGGACACATCATTAGAAATCCACAGCGGCTACTCCATATAAGGACCAGTTATATTAAACCTAAAATTACTAAACCAGAAGTGCAACCAGATCTACAAAATAAAGTAATGAAATCGAGGTACCACGACAGACTCATGATCATTGAGGGAGACAAAATTTTGACCTCAATGATCACAATCAGATCAATAATATATTGAGGGAGAAGCAAAGGATGCAGGAACAGAACACCTACTGCAAAAACAACCAACCATAGAAGTGAGGACCCAGGAAAGAAGAAATAGGAATGGGATAGGTGGGAGACTGAAATAACATAGGAAAAGGAAACTAGGCTGCAATCAACAGAAACAGGAGGGGAAACACTAGAACAGATAGGAGTTATATTGAATAATATCATAAAATAAAAAATAAACCAACTGATGTTGACAAGGTTCTAAAGAAAGTATAGTGATCCATGGAAGCAAAAAGACTGTGAAAAGAACTTCAAGAAGCACAAGAATCAATCACACTACGGGAACCCCTACAATCTCTAAAAAATATCAGAAAGGCAGTCTCAATAAACTCAACCATAAAATAAGAACAAAACCGACAGTAACCAGGCAATGAAGAAAACACATTGATCTACGGAAGTAGAAAGACTGGAAACAGAAGCCCCAGGGGCCAGAGTCAATCACACTAAGAGATCTACAGTTACAAAATTTGCCAAGGAATAGAAGGGTAGAAGCCCCTCCAACAAGAAAACAAAATGCCTTTCATGAAATGTTGGAGCCTTAATGCCCCCTAGGAAGTAGCATTTCAGGAAAGGACACTTGCAACTCAAAAGACCTGACTTGGTTTTGGATGAAAAACCTACTCTTGTGGAAGAGGTTCAAGAACAGCTAAAAACAGTGGAAAAATTGATACTGTACATTCAAGAAGCAGGGGCTCAGTCTGGAGGATTAATTACTCTTTACAGTCCTAGCTCTATCATTTGTGTCCCGATGCTTGCACACAAAAATTGGTTAAACTGTTCAATTAAAATCTTCAAAGAAAAGATCAAAGATCTGTTTAAAAATGTGCATGCTCATAATTCACCCATCCTAAAGAAGAGGATGCTGGGACCATATCAAAGCTTTCATGGCCACTTAGAGGATCAAGAGTCCCAGGTGGGGAATTCAATCCAATCCAAAGTCCAGACCACAAATCAGGAGGCCTAATCAGCCAACCAATCACACAGGTCCCCTCCAAATTTGTTTCAAAGTGCTCTCTTTGCAATGTTAAGCCTATGAGCAGGAGGTTCACATGGTGCAATAGACAAAGGAGGCTTGCAGCGATAACAAAAAGGATTGACTGCATTCTGGAAATGGATGACTAGAAAAGGACTTACCAATGTATCTGCTATTGTTAAAGCAACAGTCTCAGATCATTCATCAATCAAAAACACCACCAAGACTGACACAGCTCCTTAGACAGGTCTGTTCAAGTTTGTGATAAAGTTGCTGAAGAATTGGTACACCTACATGCATATAAATAACTGGTGGTCAAATTGATCAAAGGTAGCATGATAAAGAATGCTCAAGCTTGAAAACAAGCTGTCTTCATTGATAGTTGCTTCAAGAACGGAACAAACTGGCATTCAGAAACATTTCTTTAGAAGAAAAGATTAATAGAACAAGAGGGGGTTAATGGCTTGTGGTAATCGTATGTTCTCACCATCATGCACCAACTGTTGGATGAACAGAAGAATATCCTATGAAAGATGGAAGAGATGCATGCAAAAACTCAATGCCTCTTGGAGACAAATGCCTAAAGAAACTTGGATAGATAGAGGAAGCAAACTATAATACTAGCTTTTCCAACAAGGTTCAACAAGTCAAGAAGCATGCAAATTGGATTTCTTCGACATTCTCACAAGATGGGTTGCACTTCCAAATGACTACTTCAGTTGAAATTTGAACAGAAGCAACAGATTTTCTTCAGCCGACTTTGTCATTTGTAATAATAGGAATTTAAAGTTTCAGCAGACATACATCCCAAGAATCATTACAACAAAAGGCTAACGGCTTCAACTTTCTCAGAAGAAAGTGAAGAAATCTCTGTTCCAAATCAAAAGGATAAGGAACTTGGCCCATATAATTTTTCTCCTATATTCTTCCAAGCCTGCAAGGTAAAGTTGAAAAAGATGTAGTAACAGCAATAAAATTATCATGGAAATCCAGGGCCTTTGTGATGCTTATCACATCCCAAACACAGGGACCCCTCAAACATTTGGAGATTCCAGACCTTTAAAGGTGCTTATGCAACATGGTATGCAACCTGATCACAAAATTCCTGGTCGCCTTCTCCAGCTATAAAAATTTGGAAAGAGATAGCTTTAATGGTCCATGAATCAACTATCTTGTTAAAATAATATTAATATCTTACAGGTCCCAAGGTTTTCACGATTTTTTCCTGAAAAATTGTCTGTCAATTTTCTGAATTTTTCCACAAAAAATCATGGGAGGGGTTTCAAGATTTTTTCCTCAAAAATTGTTCGCAGGATTTATAATTTTCCCTTAAAAATTATCTCATCTGTAATCCGCAATATTCGCGTAAGATTTTATTTATCTGGGTTTTACCCTTTTTTTCCACAAAAAAGATGATTTGTAACCTCAGATTTCTTGGTTTTCACATTTTTTTCCTCAAAAACTGTTCGCAGTATTATCTGTCATCCGCAAAGCTTGTGTGGGATTTCTAGGTTTTCATGATTTTTTCTTCAAAAATTGTTTGCTGGTTTTTACGATTTTTTCCTCAAAAATCATCTGTAATATGCAAAGTTCGCGTGGGATTTGTGATTCGCGAAATTCTCTGGTTTTGCTCGATTTTTCTCCTCAGAAATCAAGCTTTGTCGCAGTCAGTTTGGGTCGCACCTGCTAGGGTGTACATCTGCAACCGTGGTATCTTGCAGTCAGTTTTGGAGTTGGTACTCTTCTGCAAAAGGGTTTGCTGATTTTTTCCTCAAAATCATTGTTTCAGGCTTCAGTAATTCGTGTGTGCCAGATCTCTAATTCGCGTGTGAAGGCTACATTCGCTTGGATGGCTTTTCGTACTCTTGGTCATTTAAATTCTGCAGATCCTGGGAGGGTCTCCGTAGCAACAGAGTGTTCTTTGCATCTGTGATCATAACACCTGCAGTGTTTTCTGTAGGGTATTGAGTACGATGACCATTAGGGAGGGTGTTAAAATAATATTAATATCTTCTATAATGGTCATCTTCTATTTTTAGTGGTCATCTTCTATTTTTAGTGGTCATCTTATTTAGCTTGTTAAGTTAGCTTTTTATTATGTAATTAGCTTTTAAGCTTTATTTAGCATTTAGCTTTTTAGTTAATTAGCTTTTAAGCTTTATTTAGCTTTTAAGCTTAATTTAGCTTTCACGCTTAATTGGCGTTTAGCTCTTTAATCTTTTACTTTAACGTTATGTTCTAATTATAGATTAGAACATCCTCTTGTAACCTCTATATATACATGTATATCATTCAATGTAATCATCCGATTATTGAATCATTCATTCAATTTATTTTTCATATCTCAGTCAAAACAAGGAACGTAGAAGATATAATTTTCAGGTTGTATAAAACTTCATTCTCCAAAATCCTTGAAAATTTTGGTTTCAACAAAAACTTTAGAGATTGGGAGTACACTGATATCCCCTCCCCTGATATCTTAGTCATCATCAATGGCAGCACAGCTGACTATTTAAGACGAGGAATAAGGCAGGGGAACCCCCTCTTCCCTCACATCTTATCAATATGGTAGAGCTTTAGCAGCCACAACTGCTTAAAATAAATTTGTCAGACATGAGTCATTTCAGGGTAAATCATCAACAATTGTCAGGATTGCATGGAAACGGATACAGTATCAAATATGCATATGGCAAATTTAATACCAATATGGCTAGATACATCAATTATAAAAATATGCATATATTTAATTGTAATACATCTAAAGGATAAATAACATAATTTATGTATATTTTTATTAAAGTTCATGAAATTATTTTAAATTAGTGATGTGTGGGATATGAGTGTAGGTGTGTACAATTTTTTAAAGCTTTTTTATTTGCATTTTCTTTTTTTTAAATTCATAAATCCTAAATTGAAAATGGCAGCATGTAATGCCATAACCACACATATAAGAAATGGCCTAAATAAGACGAGGAATAAAGCAAAGAAACACTTTCTTCCCTCACCTCTTTATCATAACTGTAAAGTTTTAACAGCCATCACTGCTCAAAATCAAATACGCTGTCAGCATTGCATGGAAACAGATACACTGTCAGATGTGGACATGGAAAAATTTCAAGATTCCCTAAAACTGATGCAGCTATTTACACTTACAGCAATTACAAAAATAATAAAAAATACATAGTGAATTGTTAACATCTAAGGGTATAGAACATTAAATTTCTTCATATATGCCTCTGGATTCAGCTGTGTAGAACTTTTTTGCATCAACGTTTCGAATCACACTCCATGATTCATCACCAAGATGATAGAGCTGTAGGAGAAAAGATGACGAATCACAGAGTGTGATTCGAAACGTTGATGCAACGAAGTTCTACACAGCTGAATCCAGAAGCATATATGAATTTAGCATGGACTGAACATCTTATCTCTCTAAATATATTTCTTCATATTAGTTTATAATATTTATTCTGTTATAATAGTAATGCGTTCATGTTGGGAGTGGTGTGTGTGTGTGTCTGAACAATTTTTTTACGTTTTAGAATGCTTTTTCATAAACCCTAAACTGAATATGGCACCAAACTGTGCAGTGCCATATCTAGACATATCAGATGCAGCCCAAATATAGATTTGCATATCAATATGTCTTGATATGGTACCTAGGAATATCATAATCATATCTAGTATTCAATACATGAGGGAATGTATCCAAGCAAGGGAGGGGGGCATCCAGCAGCTCTACAATTTTTTGATGAAACAATTCATTTTGTCAAAGCAGATGTTCTATCAAACAAACTTTGGATGAGTAAGAAGTGGCCTCAGACCATAAAATTAACACAGATAAGTCAAAAGTATTTTCCCTTAATATCAGTAAAGGTAAACAACAACAATTAGCAGTAATCTCCCATATTAATGGGGTAATTGTTAAGCAGTCTGTTTGAAATGAGGATTATTGGATAGGTTTTCACAGGCTCAATTTCAACAGTGCCTTTGGGGGAAATATTTGGTAGACTGAAGCTGGAACTAATCATAGAGATGAGGAAGGCCTTTTGCTGAAAGGTGCCTCAGTTTTTATCAGTAGTAGATCTAACAATGAATTTGAATGGGAAGCAGTTGTGGCTGAGATAGCTTTAGCTTCTTTGCTGGGTTGTAAGCATTTTGCGGTGGAAGCGGATTTTCTCCAGTGGTGATTCAACGGATGAGTGAGATGCACTGCCCTAGCTGGAAGCATATCTTGATGAGGTCCTTGTTTTGTGTAAAAATTTTGTTGGCATTTGGTTTACTCATTACTATCGTAGGCAGAACTCAGTGCTGGATTCTTAGCCAGCATGGGCATCAACCGAGCATTTTTTTGGTTCTTTATAGCAATTTTTTCAGCCATGGACAGCAATTGAAAATTTTATTTTTGATTCTTGTCCACCTCAGGTGATCTGTACGATATTTTTTCCCGTCCTGTGGCAATAGGACTCTTGAAAGGGAAATTAGTTTCCCATCTCCTACATGCTTCTTCCTTTATTTCAATCTGTTGCTTGAGGTGGCAGCTCTTCTTTAAGGGCAGGTAATCAATATTTTGGTATGCTCTTGAGTGCCATCTTCTTGGCACAATCCAAATCCATGAACCAAACCAGGATCAGAACCAGAACCAGCAACTTATATGATTTATGATTTCTAGTGCCAGATGTTGATGGAGAGGGCAGAACCTAAATGGAGTAAGTGGTACTACCCAAGAGATGGTCTTAGATGCGAATAGCAAGAAAGGTGACCTGGTGGCAGTTGGGTGTAGGGGTGTCTTTAAAGCAAGTGTCCTCACCTCTCTTCCATAGAATCCTACAGCTATTTGTTTCTCTTACGTTTGTTTTTGGAGCTGTCTAGTGTTTTGCTTGTCTCGTAGGCTTTTGCACCTTTAGTTGTGTGGCTATTTTGTCTGTTGATCAGTTTGACCATCTGTCATGTATTTGTTTTTATTGATGATTCTGAGGAGAGGGCCCCTATAAATCCCTCACTATATTATCAAAAAAAGGAAGGAATCGTGAAACTGAAAAAGGGTATTTGCACCTCAGATATTTTGGCATTCTCCCATTCTTAGCCAGATGCAACAAAGTATTTTAATGCGAATGAGATTACCATTTCCATCAAAGTTGGCCTCTTGGATGGGCGAATCTCTAAGCTTAGAAGATAGACTCCAACTTCATTAATTTTGTGCTTCAGGCATTAACGATCTAGCTATTTCTTTGCCCTTGTGGACCCAGTAACATTTGGAACCAAACCAATAAAATCATGACACTTTTCTTATGAAAAATCACTTCAAAAGCAAATAAAAGCCCCTTCTCGCATACATATATAGAGAGGTAAGGGTTGGGCCTTGAAGAGAGACACCTTAAACATAGCCATGGGTGACAGAAACCATTAGGATATCTTCATAGAACAGGACGAGCTTTTGATTGTTAATAAGCTGTTAAATTTTTTAAGCATGTGATTTCTTCTTACGGAGGGAACCCAATGATAGCCCCTATTCATCCATCCAAAGAAGATAAGTGTCAAAGCTCAGAAAATACATTCAGCATTGCTGTATCCCGATCCCAACAGTAGTAAAACACAAAATGCCCCTAGTCCTTTCACATAAATCTAACTATAAATATAGCAAAAGATCAAGCTTTCAGCTGACAAAGCAGTATACCCCTTCAATAATTCAGACACTTCAATACAGACTAAAGAACTGATATATTCAGAATCAATAGCAAAGCACATATTCAATATAGGTTAAACCATTTGTATAGTTTAGAATAATCATTATTATTAAAAAATAGAAACAATTAAGTGAGGGAAGTTGAATAGAAAATGAAAGTACGATAAGGATACGATAAGCTGATAAAAGCTGGTCATCCTTCAAAACCTTTCCCCGACAAATGAGTCGCTGCTGTTCTGAAAGAACTCCAGTAACGGTTGCAATCTGCTCCTTTAGTGCAGGTACAGGCAACTGCATGATATTTTGGAAGCTAAAAAAGGTCATCGCAAAGATAGATATAAAGCCTGAAGTATATTGCCCCTCAATATACTATATGCATTGAAAATGTTTACCAGTAAACACAGATGTTTCTTTTGTGTCAATCTACACATCTTAAATAGCTGAAAATAAAGTTATGTTCCTAACCCATGAACACAGCAGTGAAGTTATTATTCAAGACTATAAAAAAATATCATTGGGCCTTACATTATAGAAACAAGTCACACAAAAACAAAGCTGTAGAGTTTTATATTCTCACTTGTTATCTTAGGAGTGGCCAGGAATTAGGGTGGAATTAGGGTGTCAAGCAATATATAGAAGGTTACTTCATACAAAGTCTAATGAACTAGGAAATGATCAAAAATAAGGCAGAAGAAAGTTGTGCAGGATGCAATGAAATCCAGCTGTCTGTGATAAATGTAAGAATTAATAGAATGAAGGAATGTGAAATCATTTAGGTTAAAAAAAGCAAGTCAATGTAATATGATACTGTTGGCTTTTGTAATAATGATGCTAATGAAAGTAAGGAAGCTAACAGTGGCCAAACATATTCAAAGACAGAACAATAAATCATTCAGGCAAGAAGGCCAATTTTGACAGAGCCAAAGGGTATGAAACTTACAAATTGATTATAAGGGATGCTTTAGCCAAAGAAATCTTAGGCAGAAAAATGGAGTTGAAGCAACAGACCAAACTTGCAAAGTGGAATTAAGCAACTTTAAGCAAGCCATAAATCCTCGTCCTGAAGAATACAAAGGCTGGGTTCAGTGAAATACAATTTACCGATAGCAAAGGAAACAAGACAGGACAATACATCCAGTCAAGGGACATCCTCACATTCGCAGGGCATAACTAGATGCCCCAAAAAGTAAGAGACATTCTCATTTTTTCCTTTTGGTAGGGCACCCCCAAGGATGTTCCACGGATGCCCTACTTCAGAAAAATATGATCTTAGGAGAGTCAAAGAGTGGATTTCCAGAGATCATTTTGCTGTATTTAAGAAAGCCTTGAATGATGGAAACTTGGCAAGAACCTCAATAAGGGGATAATCAAGCTTATCGCCAAGGATGGTGATAAGCCTCAGCTGAATGTGTCTTATAAAATTATAGCCAAGCTTTTGCTGTTGGACTCCAAGATATTCTGCACTAGATTGTTTCCAGTACTTGAAGTGGATTTGTGGCTTATCTTGAATAAAGTGATTTCCAGTTGACAAAGGATGACATAGGCCCAAGATTCAAGACAGAATATTTGTATGGTTCTGCTAAATTTTGAAAAGACCCATAATAAAATTGGCTGGCCTTTCATTGTGTTGATTTTGAGGACACTTGGACTTCAATATAAGTTTTGTAAAATAGTGGGGGTATTGTTCAGAGATGCTTTAACCTAAGTTAATGTTACATATAATCCTGTTGGTCTTCAACAATCCATTCAAAAAGGTTATCCTTTGGCCCACTCCTTGTTGGTGCTTTCAGCAGATACCCTACATTACTTGTAAAGATACTCTTCTATTGGCCCCCATTATCAAAGGAATTTGTCAGATCTTCGATTTGCTAATGACACCTTTATTTTCCTGACCTTGATAAGGAGAACCCTTCCTGCCTTTCTTATAGGCTTGGAGTGCGCTACACTTCCTCAAGATCAAAGATTTCTTATCGCAAGTCACTGGTCTTGAGCTGAGCTGAGACTCCCCCTGATTGGTTTGGTGAGATTGGATGGGACTGGGGTAGTCCTGATAAAATGGTCAAGTGTTCGGGTTTTCTTTTACTCTTTCTTCCTCAATGATGTGGAAGCCAGTGTTTCCTATGATTGCTAAAAAGGTCTCTATATTGTAAGGACACCTACTCAAGTGTTTCAAAAATGACTTCTTCTTATAACATCTATTCTGCTTTTGTTTGGTTGTTTTGTAATTATCATATTAAAAATTTGCATAAGTCAGACAAATATTTTGTGTGGTTTGATTGGAGAGGCAATAAGAAAGGACATGTTGCTAGGAAATGGTTTTATCCTCCTTGCAGATTTTGTAGCATGGAGCTTATAACATGAAGCTACATGGTACTCTTTTGGTTGTTAAATTGATTCTTATGAAATTGTGTGGGTGGTGAGCCCTAGAAAATGTTGGTGAGAAATACAATTACTTCAATGAGTTTCCCATAAGAAGAGCAATAAGAAAGGGCTCCACCATCTTGATTTGTTCTTTGGGTCTTTTTCAGTCAACATAAATCTTTAGTCTTTGGAAGTATCTGGGAAGCTTGGGAGTCAATTAGACAACTCTTGACTAGGCATGAGGCTTTCTTCGGAGGGCTAGCATTTACCAAAGGTTTAAATCTAATAGATGAAATTTATATTACAACAATGAGAATCTAGCTTTGATTAGAGGATGCTATGATAAATGGTGCTCCTTGTAATGTCCCCACTTTGAAATAGAACTTAATGGTAAATAATAATGATAAAATTAAAATTCAAAAGAATAAAAATAAAGTTAAAATTAAAATATAAAAGAATATAATTAAATATAATTAAAATTTGATTAAGTTAATGAATGGTCAAAAGACATGGAATGAAAAGTTGTGACTCCCTCAAACATGAGATATATAAGGGAGAAGAGAATCTCATTTAAAGGGGGATAATCTGGGAATCAGAAGTGCGCATCTAATTTAAATAAGAAGTGCAGATCTGATTGTGAAACGTTGTGTCCCTTTCAAAGGGCAGAAATAATTAAGAGTTGCACTCTTTCAAAGGGTGCTAATGGTGAAAGGGTGTGTCTCTTGCCAAAGGGCATACATTATGAAGAGGTGTGACCTCTCCCTCACATTGAGAGATATAAAGGAAAGGAATCAAAGCATCCAGTGACATCACCACCGATCAGATCAGATCAGATCTGTTATTGAGTTACAGGCAGTAACGTCTTTGTTCTTGGTGGTATGCATGGGGATGTGCCGAATATGTACGCTTAATATATGAAGCCTAATGATGTTCATATATAAATATATATCGCAATCCTTTGTCTTCTGCTAATGCCTATGGAGGATGAGAATGATTTGTGGAAAGGGAAAGGCGGTCTAATTCCAATCAATTAGGTGGTCCCGAGATGGGGTAAGGATCAGTGTCCTATAAACCTTGAGGGAGTAGTCCCGAGATGGGGTAAGGGCCTGCATTTGTAAACCTTGAGGGAGCCTGTTGTGATTTGGTTTCTCAGCACCCTGGTAACATAATTGCACCTTTCTCCCTTAGGGTTAGGTAGTAACAAGGTTAGATCATAATATAGACGACTATGAATTATAAAATGTGGAATTAATTGTAAAAAGCATAATAACTTAATAATTCATTCAGCAATGTATGATAATTGTTGAAAACATGACTGCTTCCAAGTAGGGGACATTACACTCCTCTAAAGGTTTTCAATCTTTTGATGATGCCTTTAGTCTGGGACCACCATTTTCTTGAAAGCTAAGATACCGGTTCTTGGCAAAATGGGCTGGGTCCGGGTCCTGGTTCTTGCCCAGTCCTGGTTCTCCCCAAGTTCTCCCTAGGTTCCACCCGGGTCCTGCCCAAGTGGCTGGGTTCTCTGTGGGTCCTGCCACAGACCCGGGAGAACCAAGGCCCGTGGGTTCCCAAAAACAGGGCCCACGGGTCATAAAAACACAAAAACAATTAAAAACACCTTTTTTAATATTTTTTTAACATCTAAACCCTAATTTCACCCCTTATGATGCATGAAATGCATCAAAACATATATATAATTTTGATGTTTGAACATATATATAATATATATGTGTGTGTGTACGGACGTACCTGTACCGTACCCAAGAAAAAAAAATTGTCAAATCCGTACCCGAATCGGTAACTTATCTTGAAAGGAATTGAAGAGAGAGTGACTCTTACAGAAGAACTTATACTTTGGTTTCCATGTCCCTTCATAGGTTTGCTCAACCTATAGAACTCTTCTATAATACTAAAATTTGGGACAACATGAAGTGTGATGAGGAGCCTCCCTTTCTTGAAACTTCTAATGTACTCTATATCACAAGCTTTATCTACCATGTGAGGTACTTGATTCTTTTAATCAAAAATGAGATCCAAATGAGCTCCCCTTCTATCCAATCTTCTACTATTAAGCCCAAAACTCTGTTCTATATGGTTATTGTTCCCCCACAAACTTCTTGTGGTATACTCCAGAGGTACACAAGGACATGTCCCAGGAGTTTTAGCCCCTATCCTTGCTCCAAGAATGTCGCGAGGTCAAGGGTCAGCTTGGAGACATTTCCAAGCCATCCCCAAAAAAAATTGCAAGCAAAATGCCCCCGATGAGCATAGACATCTCAAAAATGCTATGGGGATGCTCAGACGTCCCCAAGATGCGAAGGGGACATTTAGATGTCCCTCGACTATAATGGCAATGATTTTTTAAAAGCAAAAAACACTCAAAAGTTTTTTGTTTTTTTTTTTAAATTATTAAACGCCCCTCTAACCCTAAAATGTAAACTTAAAACTCTCTATCTTAGGCATTGGACTTCATTATAACATGTCAAAAAAAATTGCTGCCAAGTAGCAAGTTAAAATAACAAAGAGGGTTTGAAGGTGCTGTTGGAAAACAAAAACCAGCATTGATTAGCAAAAAAGGAGAGGATTGAGGCAGCAACCAACAAGAGAAGTGAAAGACGTGTGTTATTCTTCCATTTGCCCTTTTCTTTTCCAATTTTTTCTAATTTTAAATGAAGAAAAGCATTATTTTTTGTGGTTTTTAATTTGCAATTTGCAAAAACTAAAGCAAAACAACATGAGCATCAGTAGTGAAAGTAGTGGGCATGTTGAAAGGGAAGAACAAAATGAAAGCCAATCGGTTGAAGGGGGGCAGCCTCAAAAAATCCATTTGATTGCCCTTCTGAAGCTTTAAAACACAATGAAAAGGTCCCTTTAATCCTAAAAAACCTCTTCTTCAAATGGTGACAGCCCTAGACAAAGAGAAAAAGACATATTTGGGGGGGTTAGTATATTACGGCTGTGTCACTTTTGTAGAGAAAAATTAAATGGGAGCTACACAAGAGTGTATTCTCATCTATTGGGTTTTTACAGGCCAAGGGGGTCAAGGTTTGTAATGAGATAAAAGACAATGAAAGGGCAGAGTGTTATAGATTGCACATGGAGGCAAAATCAAAGTCTATGGGGCTGCCAATGCAAATACAATCAACACAATCAACTAAGCATATGCCCCCTATGTTTGGTAGTCCTAGTGGTAGCACTAGCAGCGATATTCATGTTTCCACAAGAGCGAAAAGGAAGACTACTAGTACTTCTAGTGATCAGACAAATCAAGTTGCAAATACAGCTTTATTCACTTTATCAAGAGGAATAAGCTGAGCTCTAGACATGCAGAGAACTTGGTGGCCATGCACAATGCTTTGTGACTCCATGATCGTCAGTCTCTAGATTATCAACAGACTCCAACTTTACAATGGGATGTTGATCCAAAAGACACCACCCAAATTGATGAGGAGGATAGAAAAAAGGGATTGGTTGAAGTTCCATTAGATGAGCCAGCCCCAAATACTCATAGTGGTAGTGACTGACTCTGATTTTGAAGTAATGTTGGCAGATGCCAACTAGAGGCAGCCATTGCTATGGTTTTTTACATTTTGACGTTTGTAGTGCAAACTTGTAGCCTTTGGGCATTTCAACGTATGCAGTATTAATATTTTTCAATTTTATATCATATGCACATTGAAATGAATTATGTGTTAAATTTTCGGATCAGATTAGGTAAAACAATAATTCACACAAATGCACAGATATTATCCTGGGAAAACCTTCCTCTTGAAGGTGAAAACCCCAGCAATGAATATGCCTTTATTATCTTAATTGTGTCAAGAGACTTTACAATGATTTTGCTTCACACTTGAAGCTATATATATCCACCCTAGACTGCTGTAAGATGAACAGTTCAACACAATCTGACTTCTATATCAATTGTGTTGTCTTGAAGATGAGAGCACATACAACTGAAGAATGAAGTCGTATTGCTGAAGAACAACACGAACTGCTGAAGGATATCACTATGCTGCCAAAGAAGAATATGATCTGATTGATGATTAAATCAATTGCCAAGGTGGATGGAGTGAACCGATCTATATACCCAAACACGTCTTGATCAAGCAACACGACTTATCCATAAGTCGGCTATAATATTAATCAACATGCCTTTTCCAATAACACGTTTCATGACAAGGATCACGACTTCCAAGGTGACGGATCATTATTAGTTATGTTTTATTAACAAGTCGTTTCATTATGAAGGACGGTAATGAAGGAATTGAACTATAATAAATGTGTAAGGCCGATAGGCCATTCACATATTTGATGGCTAAGTCGGCCCTATAGGATCCGACCGAAGCTATACATCAACATTATGGAGGCAATTAATTATTACTAATAAATTATTAATTTGTTCAACTCTCATGTGAACTCTATTGTTGTGTTTTAATTTTGATTCTATAATGTATATGTCAATATGATTACATTTGCACCTTTATCAATGCTATCATATGAATATCTGAAATTTCTGTGTGTGTATATATATATATAGTCATCCCCTTTGCCATCCCCTATCATCCCCAAAACACGTCCTCCCTTCCCCCTATACCAGAAACTTGGTGGAACATAGGGATACTCCCTTTCCTCTTTCCAATTTTTGCGGGATCCTTGTAAGCTATATAATGTGGATGAGACTTGTTTTCATGTTTTTTAATTGCAAGTTTGCCAAAGTTGTGTCGAACATTTTTTTCGATAGGTTTGCCTTGTGCACAAACAAGCAGTGTATCTCCTGATTTGATTTTTTTTTCATTTGGCTGTATTTCTTATTTTAAGAAGTTAAATTTGTTTTATAGGAAGTTGTGGTTGGTTATTTCTACTAAGTTCTTGAGGTTGTTAGAGAAGGCAAGAAACAATGAGATATTTCAAGGCTGCCTCGCAAATATCTTTAATACTAAAAGTTCCTAAAGAAGAATTCAATAACTTTCTTGCTTGAGGCTCCATTAAAACTTACAACGATTAGTTGAGCGCTTTAATTATCCCTCTAAAATTGCACCAAGTTTGATTTTTCCCGATACTAGATAGAAGGTTGTCTGTGATAATATTTCTTCTGTCACTGGTATGAACATGACTTGTTAGTTTTGCAAAGGAGGTTGATAATATTGACTCAGATTATATTTTATCTATTGCCTTGGATTAGGTTACTAATGGTGACGCATACCTTGGGGCTTGGAGAGCAAGCTAATTGACAACTTTTAGGATAATGAGGCTTAAACCATACTGCCTGAAAGTGAATTTGATTGATCATTCAATCAATAATCCATGCTTTGTTGGGTGATTGATGACAATACTAATGACATTGTTAATGCAACTTTCATGGATTCTGCTCTATAGGAGCTATGTTCTTTGTTTTGTTACCCTTAATGCTTTATACATGGTTTTAGTTTTGGTTTAAGATTTGTACTTTTGATCTGATCTGAGCTATGCTACCGGGTTCTTTTATTTTGCACATTGTTGTCTACCAAATAGGACATGTTTGGGTATAAGTGTGGTCACGGGTCTGACATGAATATCCTCCCCAAGGAACAACCTTGTCGTCCCAAAAGCCCTGTGGGACCTGAAAATGCCATGGAGTAAGAGTTGGAGCCACTGATATACAAACATACATACATATATATCAACGTGGTTGAAGAAAGGGGCAGAGAAAACTCTTTTGGCACAAGAAGACACAGTCAAGGTTGCCTTGGAATGTTTGTCGGCCCTAGGCTTGTCCTTGACTAAGCAACTACCCTTCCACCAAATACTTAATGGAAGGGAAGAAGAAGCTGTCCCATTTCCAATGGAAACAATGGGAACAATCACAACATCCAAGTAAGCACCTAAGGGTTGAAAATTTGCAAAATTACCAAACAAAGGAGCTACAAAAAACCAAGAACACCTAGCAAGATTCTATTATGGTAATTGGATGATTAACATTAGATATGAAAGCTTTACTTAAAGAGATTTTAAGGACGATGTTTCTTAAGGAAAGAATCATTAACTGAAGACAACGTAGAAACTATCTAAACTAAACAAAGATTACATTAGTTACCATTAATAAGCAAATATGCTAATATTATTCTAATACCCTCCCTTAATGGTCAATAGATCAACTACACCAAGTTGCCTCCTAAATTTGACGAACTTGTTGGGGCTTAGAGACTTAATGAGGATGTTTGCAGTCTGATACTCAATTAGAACATACATACTGCAATAGAATTGATCCATTTTCTACAGGCTTGTGGATGAAAAGACAATGAAGCTCAAAATGCTTGGTCCGTTCATGGAAAACTAGATTTTGGTAAGTTTCAGCACGCCTTGATTGTCACAATACAAGGGTGAAGGACCTACTTGAGACATTTGCATGTCAGAAAGCATCCTTTGAAGCTAAACTACCTCACAAGCTGCCTTTACAATTCCCTGACATTTTGCTTTGGTCGAGGAAAGAGCTACTGCCTACTACTTCTTGCTGGTCCATGCATGTGCCCAAACTGAAAACATACCCAGAGGTCGACTTCTTGTCATCAACAAAACCTGCCCAATCCGGGTATGTAAAACCAATGAGCCTGGGATCTTTGATTCCGCTGTATAGAATGCCAAACATATCTCAGCACACGCTTCGCTACAACCCAATGTTCAACTTTAGGAGCTCTCATGAAGCAAGAGATGTAGCTAACAGCATAACTGAGGTCGTCTAGTTGTAGTGAGATAGATGAGGCTGCCCACTAGTTGCATGAACGTTGATTCATTCACCACAAGTGAATTTGATTTGGTTGATAGTTTCAACCCTTTCTCCATAGGTGTATATGCAAGTTTGCAATCATTCATCTGGAACTTATCCAATAGACTCTTGGCATACTTCAACTAAGAAACAAAAATGTGACCATCCATCTGCCAAACATCTACACCAAGACAATAATGCAGAGGTCCCAAATCTATCATGTCAAAGGAGTGACAAATTATGTTTGATTTCTTCAATCAAATGTGCTGAGCTCCCACTATTGATCAAGTGATCAACATAGGCAACAAGAAAAAGATCATCACCAAATTGTTTGACATACAAATTAGAATCAGAAGGACGCCTCTAAAAAACCATGATAAACTAGGTACTTATCAATTTTCATGTACCATGCCCGAGGAGCCTGTTTGAGACCATAGAGTGCTTTCACCAATTGGCATACGTAGTGTTCTTTACCGACAACCTTGAAACCAAGAGGTTGTGTCATGTATGCCTCTTCCTCTAAATCACCATTGAGCAATGCACTCTTGATGTCCATTTGATGGACTTTCCATCCAAAATGGGCTGAAATAGCGAGGACAAGCTGAATGGTGCTCATTTTGGCTGTGGAAGCAAATGTTTCCTCATAGTCAATGCCCTCTTTTTGAGAAAACCCTTTGGCTACCAAACGAGCTTTATAATTATCAAGGGTTCCATCAGCCTTATACTTGATTTTATACACCCATTTGCAGCCAATGGGTTTCTGCCCAAGTGGAAGATCAGACAAGACCCGTGTTGTTCTTCACGAGACTATGGTGCTCAGCTTCCATAGCCTATTCCAACTCATGTATTCCTTTAGCCTCTGAATATGTCTGAGGCTCATAGACAATGTGAAAGTTAGCCATGAGCGCAAAGTTAACTGTATTCTTCTGCTTGCACTTCCTTCTAGTTGATCTACCCTCAATAAGCTCATCATCATGAAGATCACCAATGGTCTTGGCCCACAACTTAGGCTGGAGAGTAGAAGTACCAACATCCAATTTAGGGGGATCAACATCACCTAGGGTACCTAGAACAAATTCATCTGGATGCTGAACCAAATTCTCCTGAGGAAAGTCAGGTGGTGCAATATCATGCCTAGGGGACTCCACAGCTTCAGAGTCAGAGTCATCAGAATCCCTCCCATCTGGTGGACCTAAGGGAAGACGAACACCCAAATCCTTAGCCTTCAAAGGCTGGTCCTCGGGGCTTAAAACAGGGGAAGAGAGCTGAAAGGGCCCTCATTCTTCATCAAAAACAACATCACGACTGAATATGAGACAATCAGTGTCGACATCAATCAACCGATAAGCTTTGTGGTTACCATTGTAACTCGTGAACATGAGTTTTTGGCTCTTGGAATCATATTTTGTGCGATTGGCATCTAGAATCCAAACATAAGCAGTGGAGCCAAAGACTTTCAAGTGGTTGATTTTAGGTTTTCGTCCAAACCATGCCTCTTCTGGAGTCATCTTCTTAACGGCCTATGTAGGAGACTGGTTCAGGAGGTAGACTACAGTGTAAACTGCTTCAGCCAGAAATTTCTTTGGAGCATCCCCATGCTCCAACATTGATCGGGCCATTTCAATGATTGTGTGGTTTCGCCGCTCAACAACAACATTCTACTGAGGGGTGTAAAGTGTGCTAAGCTCACGCTTAATACCATGAGTTGCACAGAAGTTGGAGAAATCAGAAAATCAAAATCCCCCCCCATTGTCTGACCTAACAATGACTATTTGGCAGTAGGACTCATTTTCTACTAAGGCCTTAAATTTTTTAAACATGCTAAACACCTCTGATTTGTTTTCAAGAAAGTACACCCATATTCTTCTACTAAAATCATCGACAAATAATAGAAAATACCTGGATCCAATGACTGAGGGAGTGTTGATCAGTCCATACACATTTGCATGAACCAAATGCAATACCTTGAAGGCTCTCCTAGAACACCATTTGAAAACAGAGTTCAATGCTGCTAAGCTCCGCAAACTCCATGATTCTAAGTCTGAAACTCAAGTAAACCAACAACAAGACCCTCTCGAACAAGTTGAGAGAGATAGTGCACATTCAGGTGCCCATACCACTGATGCCAAAAGTTGCTGATGGAAGTACTTTTGGCTGCCATGGTGTGCTCCTGTGAATCACCAATGTCAACAAGTCTATAAAGACCATGATTCTCAAGACCCATAGCAACTGTAGTGCGAGTCTCCTTGTCAACAATATTGCATTTCTGAGAACTCAATAAAAAAATCCAACGTAGGAGACTGTCACATAATCTAACTAACTAACAGTAAATTTAGATTCATGCCAAGTACAAAGTATACACTAAGAAATATTAAATTTCTCCCTCTAGATTGAATATGCACGTTATGTCTTCGGACATGTAGTGTCGCGGTTAAAACACTTTGTTGGTGAAGCGGCCACCAAGGTTCAAACCCTTGCTGGGCCATTGTGCTCGTAGGCCTTGTGTCTTCGTTGGGCCGTTGTGCTTGTGGGTTTGAACAAGTGAAGTGTGGGGATGAGGTCCCCCGGTTGTGGCCTCACCGATTCATAGCTCCGGTTCAAGAGCATTTCACGTGGAGCCAGAGGGCGTGTCATGCCAGCATTGCCGGTCACGTTAAAAAGTTTACCAGGCATTTTTTTTTTTTTAAATATGCACGTTGCCCTTCTGACAACAGTATACTCTTCGCCTCCTCCAAAGATTACTAAATCAGTGAAAGACATGTACTCTGTAAACCAAACCCAGTGATATGTGAAATGCTAAGAGGCACCAAAGTCAATAACTAGGCAAATGATTTCACATGATCAAATGGTCGTTTGGCCATGAACACATAGAAGGAAGACTCCTGTTCAAAATGCGTAGTAGCATGGGCCTTCTGCTGAGACCCTCCTTGTCTAGATTGCTCAAATGCCAATTGTTTCTTGCAATCTTTCTTCATGTGGCCATACTTAAGACAATAGTTACACTAAATGTTCTTCTTAGGATTCTCCAGAGGCTTAGTTTGACCAATCTGCTAAAAGGACTTGCCTTTTCCCTCCTCCTTATCAGAGGCTTTTGCTATGAAAGTTGATTCAGAAGAGGAAGTATTGGTGTTGGTCCCAAACCGCTGCTTCCATCTATCATGCTATAGAAGCTTGTTGCAGAGGTCAAGAAACTTGAGATCAACATTGGTGGATGTGATATTGAGCGTCTCAATGAAATGCTCATAGGACCGAGGTAGACTTTTCAAAGTGATCATCACCATATCTTCTTCCTTCATTTTTCAACCGATAGCCTCCAACTAGTCACGACTATCTTTGATTTCTGTCAATTGCTCCTAGAGAGACATCTTCTCATCCATCATGATTGAAAAGAGCATGTTCTTGAGAAAGAACACTCTGCTCTTGTCTGAAATTTCGTAGACATCCTTCAAGTGGGTCAAGATCTCTGCAGTTGTCTTCTTGGAAGGGACTTGTGGCAGCTAATCAACAGTGACAGACAATTTGAGGAGCATGACAACTTCATTGTTGCGCTCATCATACTTGTCTTGATCTTTACCGATGGTGATAGGGAGAGATGTAGTACCTAGCACGACTTCGTCCAGGCACCAGTACTAGAAGATGGTGAGCATCTGTTGTTTCCAGGTGTTGTAGTTGCAGTTATTGAACTTCTGACTACTTTCCAACATACTGTTGGTCAAAACACAATCACAAATATCAAGGTCAAACTAGGTCAACCTTTTGAAGGCTCAAAAAACAAGGCAAAGGAATCTAATTAAAAAATCAAAGCAGAAATAGCCGCAACAACGAAATTTGAGGTAGTTGAGTCTAGAAAAAAAAAACACCACAAGTACCCATATTGCAAAAAGTGGACTAGAAATTTTTGAAACCCCAAGTCCAAGACCCAGATCGCAGAAAAAGAACTAAATGCAAAAAAAAAAAACCACGGATTTGAAAACCCTAGCCAGCATACATAGAGAAAATTCTGAGAGCGAGTAGAACACGGGTTGTAGAACACGAGACGAAATAATTCTGAACAAAAGATTTTGTGCAAGCAACACCCGTTGTGAGTATACATAGAGCTATCACAAACTTGCAAACCACGATTGTGGAAATCACAAGCAAAAAAACATACGGCAAGGGAAAGGCGCAAGCATAGAGAACAAAACTTGAAGTGTCGCGGAGAAAATACGTCGCATGGCTTAAACAAAGAACCCTCATCGCATGCACTTGAACAGAAAAAAGGCATCAAGAGTAGACGCAAAAAACGGCAAGGATTTCGTGTGAAAAAGAACTTTGAATCGCAAATGAAATCTGATGCAGGTCGCAAAAGAAAAAATAGGGTGTGCGAGAAAATTGTTAAAGTTGTGAAATACAACCTCACAAAACCCAGTGAACACTTGTATGCAAATAACCTGTCACAACGATGGAAGATTCACAAAACACAAAGATTGCTTTGAAAACTTAGAGCAAAAGAATGCAATAATAATAATCAGATTGGTAAGGATTACAAAGGGATCAATCCTTATAAAAGGAGATCAAAACTTAAAAAACATAAACCCTAAAAAGCAATTAATAATTAATAACGAATTAATTATTAATATTCCTAAGTTTAGCTTCCTAAATTTAGCTTAAGTGAAATAGAGAAAAGGTGACTTA
Organism: Cryptomeria japonica; assembly: GCF_030272615.1. NCBI lineage: Eukaryota > Viridiplantae > Streptophyta > Pinopsida > Cupressales > Cupressaceae > Cryptomeria > Cryptomeria japonica. The sequence continues at coordinate 465,871,756 of NC_081407.1, forward strand.
ATTATTAAATCAATATGATTTAATCAATTAAGTAAACTAATACCTTTTACTCTAACACCCCCCCTTAGGATGAAGTTAGGGATAAGCTAAAAAAACTAAGGACTAGCTGCTAGAAAACTAAAATGGGTCCCGACAACAAGGCTTGATGAGGTACCCAAGTACAATGAAATCTTTGTAAAGTGGAGAAAAAGGAGAAAACCTTGTGGGAACAAAACTCCTCTCCAAGAAGAGATGAAAGCTCAAGTGAAGGACTAAGAAGCCTCCAAACAAGAATGTTCCAAAAGATAGGAACAAAAGAAGAGCATGAAGAATCACTGAAGCATGAAGAAGCTGCAAACTTTGTCGTAGACTAACTGCTAAGATGCTATAATAGAAACCTCCTCTAAAACAAAAAATGATCAGGATCAAGAAGACATGAATCTACATGAGTGCCCTCAATGACACTACTCGAATCTAAATTAGATGGCAAACACAGGCAAAACATCTGGAACCCGAAGATACAGATGGCACAAGTACCAATAGTCTAAAGAATTGATCAAATGAAAAAAAGGAAGGTCGCCTCCAGAAATAGGAATGCAAGAGTGTCCATATGGTAAGTATTCCATCTCACCGAAATGCATGGGTAACCAGCCGCTGCATCTGCCTAGTACATAGGAACAAATACTGAATACATAGCTCACTCCAACGCGAAACCAAGGAAGCATTAGCACCAACAGTAGAAACCCCCCCATAATACTGACAAGGGAGAGGTATGACAGGTACACTGAATATGAAAGCCATAATGTAGTGCATGAAGAAGAACCAAGAACATCTGACCGTGCAGACATGAAAGTACAAGCAAATACAAAGGGTGTGCAAACCAAGGCACACACGCATGAGAAAGGTATGAAGGCAAACAAAGACAAACATCAACCCCCATGGCACTTTACATCATAGTGTGAGTACAATAAAACACAAAACTGATGTGCAAGATCCCATAATACAATGCAATACAAAGGCACTTTATCTCAGTGCGTTTACAAAATCATAAGTGCTTACAATGAAAGCTCAGAATGTCAAAAAAAGACATAAGGCTGGAAATACATGAAGAACAACCAAAAACAAGTCATCCCACGCAAACGAGAAGTTTCCATGATGTCATATGTCCAAGTAATTCACCAGAGTGTGAAAACACAAAAAACTAAATAAAATGTACCTGAAGTAAAATCTAGGAAAAGTGCATGCATGGTTGTGAAGAGCTCTGAAACACCGTCTCAGCGTCGCTGGAATCGTGAAAAACGGAGAAATTGGCGAAAGGTTATGAGCTCGGGACTGAAAACAACATCTCTGACTTCAAATTCAAACAACTGTAGAATGTACCAACAGCAAAAACAAGTGATGAAACCCACATATCTGGAAAGTAGATGAAACCAGCTTTCCGACGAAATCTCGTTTGCCAAAAAACGATATCATATGCCCAAGTTATGGCCAAAAGAAAAAAACCCCTCTTTTAAGACACAAAGAGGGTCACAAGGGCCATGCAAGTTGTGTGTACTTCTGACATCAGCAAAATATTCCAGGAATTTTCCCATCTGGCTGAAAAAAAAAAATCTCCCCTGAAAAGATCATGCCAGAAAAAAAAATTCCCATGCCGAAATATCAAGAAGAAAAACCCGACTGGAAAAAAAGGCGACGGCGGACGCCAAAAATGGGCTGAAAAAAAACGGGCGGCACCGAAAAAAGGCGCAAGTGGCCGGTAAACAACAGGTGTCAGAGAGGTTTGATGGGGGCGGCACTGGAAAAGACTAAAGGGGCCGCAAAAAGGAAACCCAGCGGCGAGAGGTGGGGACGGGAATTCCGTCAACCGGGTCCACGGCTGCAGTCCTTGTAGTCCGTACGATCCTACAAGGGCCCACCGACCCCCCCTTTATGGTTAAAAAAAAAAAATTAAAAAAAAAATTAGAAATAAAGTTTTTGATATATTTTTTTACAATGCTTTTTTTTAATAATTTTCCAAGGAAAAAAATTTTTAAAAACCAAAAAGGGCAGAATAAAAAATACCAAAATAAAAATTTCGAAGTGCGTGCAAGCGATACAGTCGTACAAGCAAAAAAAATCTGCCTCAGAGGTCAACAATGCCCAAAGTAGTCGAATTATGTATCAAAATTCGTGGAATCGGCCTCCTAAAGGCAACTGGAAGGTCCTTTTGTGCCCAAATTGCTCCGAAAATCAGGTGCCCCCTAGATCAGAAAAAAAAAGCTTAATCTTCAAACCCTCATAGATCTGGCCTCGTGAATCAAAAATTGACAAACAAAAAGTCAATCTTGACTATTTGACACATGTCGGATTCAATGGTGAGGTCCAAATCAACCCAAATTGCACATAAAACCTGCTATAGGTAGAATCTCCCTATCTGAAGAACAAGGAAAGCCTCACAAAACCTCACAAAACCCAGTGAACACCTGTATGTAAAGACCCTGTCACAACAATGGAAGATTCACAAAACACAAAGATTGCTTTGAAAACCTAGAGTAAAAGAATGCAATAATAATAATCAGATTGGTAAGAATTACAAAGGGATCAATCCTTATAAAAGGAGATCAAAACCTAAAAACATAAACCCTAAAAAGCAATTAATTTTTAATAATGAATTAATTATTAATATTCCTAAGTTTAGCTTCCTAAATTTAGCTTAAGTGAAATAGAGAAAAGGTGACTTAATTATTAAATCAATATGATTTAATTAATTAAGTAAACTAATAATACCTTTCACTCTAACAAAAATAACACAAGCAAAAACGCGAAACCAAAGAGAAAACACGAACACAAAACCCTCGTGTAGGCCACGAACACCACGAAAAAAAAATCTTCGAAAAACTCCTTCAACAAGCTCGAAAAAATCTTCACAAAAAACTTCGAAAAAAAAATTCACAAAAAAATTGTATTCCTGCTTTGATACCATAATATGGTAATTGGATGATTAACATTAGTTATGAAAGCTCTATTTAAAGAGATTACAAGGACGATGTTTCTTAATGCAACAATCATTAACTGAAGACCAAAATTAGAAACTAACTAAACTAAACTAAGATTACATTATTGACCATTAATAAGCAAATATGCTAATATTATTCTAATAGATTCAAGGCCACCGGGACATTGACAATTTCATGGAGTTAATTCATTTTGTCTTGAGTTACCAAATTGCCAAAAAATAAGGCCAATTCTAGGTATGAAACATCTCAAAATTGGAGTCAACATAGAATCGAGATAAAAATGGAAGGTTTGTTTAGTTTTGCCGACTTTTCAACCTCTAAAAAACCCTTGAAAAAATTAAAACCTAAACATTTCAATTTGCATTATGAATAAGAACCTTAGTTTGTTTCAAACGAAAACTATGACAGGAACCTTAGTTTGTTTCAAGCAAAGGAGGGGGAGGAGCAATCCAGGGATTCGTACACGAATGAGAATAACAAACACTTTGTTGAGTGAAAGAACAAGACCGAATATTAGGGTTAATGGGCTGGTTAGGGTTAATCCTCCTCAGTGTGACAAGGGTAGTGAAATTTGGACGAAGCCGGATGTGGGATGGATCAAAATAAATTTCAACGGTGTGTCCAAAGGTAATCCAAGTGCATCAAAAGTTGAATACATTGCGAGAAATGTAAAACGTGAAGTGCTAGAAAGGGGTGCACAAATATTGAATGATCGCACCAATAATGAAGCGGAGGCTCAAGCAACGCTCCTTGTTGTTTCTCTGGCAAATAGATTTTCAGTATCTAGACTCCATCTGGAAGGAGACTCGAAAATTGCAACCGATGCCATAGCTAAGAAAAGCACAGTGTTGGAAAATAAATAAAATCATTTCTATAATAGTGCAAAAACTTAGTAAGTTTCGAGATTTTAAAATTTTGCATGTTCAGAGAGGGAAACAAGGAGGCAGATTATTTATCCAATTGGGGGTGTGAGCTCAATGAGCAGGAGGTGAGATGGTGGGATGACTCACGGGAAGAGCAAGGGTTAGTAAGCCCGTTGGAAGGTGATGTCACTTGATGAGGTGAAAGAGCCACGTGAGGTGGCGAACAATTGTTATCCTCATAAAATTGGCAAGAATTTATGAGAGAATGTCACATCAAACAGTGATGATAATGGAAGGACAAGGAGTACATCACCAAATCTCCCTTTCACATGCTGCGTGGTGGGATTCAAGCACTTCAAGCAGGATTGGTATGTGTGGGTATTAATGGCAAGGAAAGGTGGTGGCACACATACCACAGCTTTCGATTTGAAAGGTTTTCATGAGTATGGTAAGGATGTTTAATTCTCAAAAAGCGTTGCATAGGGGTTAAATAGAGTCGATGGTAAGGATATTTTAATTTTGTGTGCGACTAGAAGGAGGTAGCAGTGGAAGCTTGGTGGCACAATGGTGATAATGGAAGCAAATTTCTCCCTTGTCACAACAAAATAGCGTTTGGTGTTTATTAGGACGATTTCAAAAGATAGAATGCGTAATGTCTTCAAGATAGACGACCCGAAGTTCTTCTAGATGGTGGACACCCTGGTGGGAGGAGAATTTATGGAATTCGAATTTAGGTACAAAACAAATACAAATCTGGTTTAGATGTTTTTTGCATGGGGGCTTGAATTAGGAACGAAGGACAACATAATGTGGGTCATGAGGGAAAGCGTAAAGGAGGAATGGAAGTTTAAAATGGAGTCCTTCAAAACAATGGTGAGGCCATGGGTAGGATTTGTAGCCATAAACGGAGAATGGATACACTCAGCAGAGTTTGTGCCGCCCGTGAGACCCTTTATGACTTGGGGAGCGGACATGGACCAAGAAGCATGGGGGGAGAAGGCACAGGTGGGTTAGGACTACATCAAGGCCTACCTGTGAAACAGGAAACAGATGGCGAACGTGTTGGGGCCAAATGAGCCAAGTAAGTCAAAGAAGAAAAGCGAATTCAAGGAGGACTACTAGCTAACCCGTAAGAAGCCAATAAATTAAACTTACATAGATAGTTTAGTTTTCCTTGCATAGTGGATATTTTAGACTATTAATAGTTGATAATTTGCATAAGACTTTGTAATTGCTCATGGTATGTAGGTGTTGGATAAATGGAGTAGGATATGGTGGTTAAATTTTGTATAATTTTGACTCTGTGGGTGTTAAGTTACAGATAGTGTGAATCGATGTAGCTGTTTTTGAGGAAATTAATAAAAATATAAGATTTACCTATCAAAAAACATTATATAATAAAATCATAAATTAAAACTAATATAATTTTTATAATGTATATATTTAATTTTTAGCATAATCAATATATTTAATTTTTAATGCATATAAAAATTAAATATATTAATTTTGAATATAAATTTATATATATATATCTTTACGATTTTTGTACAAACATACCCAAACGTACTCAATACCCCAAATTTTTTCAGTACAGGTGGACCATACGCACATACTCAATTCCGATTCCAATTTCGATTTGATAGCTTATAGATTTTGTCACCATTAAAGGCCTCCACAACAGATTAGGGGCTATGAAATTAGGGATATTGAAATCGTTGGACTCTGTTGGGAGTTTGTTTGAGAGCAACTCCATCCCATTATTTCTTATTAATATTAAAATCACATGTGTTTGATATAATATAGTATTTTATATTATTTCTTCATAAATTATCCTATATTATATATTATGCTATGTTTATTATATATTATAATATACTTAAATTTTACACAAACTATAAATATAATATATAGATTTATATATTATCCACCTTGTTCGTCGAGGTGGTGGGGTTAAGCCCACTACCTTGGCAAGATTGAAGGCATCCTGGTCTCGACAAGAGTTGGGATGGATCAAAATGATCTTTGATGGGGCTTTGTGGGGTGACCCAAGGCTATTCGTCGAGGTGGTGGGGTTAAGCCCACTACCTTGGCAAGATTGAAGGCATCCTGGTCTCGACAAGAGTTGGGATGGATCAAAATGATCTTTGATGGGGCTTTGTGGGGTGACCCAAGGCTATCTAGGGCTGGGTGTACTTTCAAAAACCATGACAAGGTGGTGATTACTAATTTGATCATCCCACTACTAGTTGGCACCAACAAAGAGTGAAACTGAAAGCTATTTGGGATGGGCTTAATGAAGGTCTAAGTATTGGAATTAAAAGCAAAATGTGGAAGGTGATTCTCATATCACAATCAATGCGTTGAGAGCGAGGAAGAATTGCAATTAGAAGCTCAACAACATCTTGATAGATTAACTTGGACTACTGAAAGATTTTGATGAGTTCAAGGTGGGGCACGTATACAAGGAAGTCAATAAGGAGTCCAATGAGCTGGCAAATAAAGCTGCTAACATAGCAAGTGTCGCGAATGCGTAGTGGCACTAGCAACCAATTGGCAGCAATCATTAGTTTGGCAAAAGGATTAATAATCTTTTTTAAGGTCAAAGGATTGTGTAGTACATTTCATAGCAGATGATTCATTAAGTATGCTTGGCAAAGTGCAATGAAATCATTGCAATTAATGCATTGGAAGATTTTTATGGGGCTGCCTCTAGTCATTGTTCATTGTACTTTTTGGCTGGTGAGATGAAGCCAACAATGTGTTTGCAGTCAAGGGTGAGGCAAATGGCCTTTAATGGCATCATTATAGAACTTGTCTCAATAAGATTTTCAAAATTAAGTCACCAATTGTGTTGGAAGCAATAAAATGGTTTTGGAGCATGTCTTTATGTTGGACATGACAAGGTTTAAGGTAAATATGGTAGTCTCTTCACAATTTGTAGCAATGTTAGCGAAAGCCTTAATTCATTCCAAGTTGTGTGGGGGTTTAAACGAGGTTTCGGAATGACAATGAAAAATGTTGAGACCTAGCATCCCAAGGAATGTTGGTATCTAGCCAATGGTGTCTTCCTGGTCGATAGGATTGTGGGTTCCTTTCCTCAGCAAGGCAGTAGGAGACAATGTGGACTTCCTAAAAGCCATCACCAATGTTGCCAACCTGGATCACAGTGTCTAGTCCTTTGCATTCATAGAGAGCTCAGAGCCTAGTTGAGATACTCACGAGGGTAACAAAGTGAAAATTGAATCTTCGATTCAATATGTTTTCTAAGCTGAATGTAAAAATGATAATGGTTAGCCGATGTAGCTGCTTTGCAGCAATTTGTATATGATAGTAAGATAAAGATAAGAGGTGCAATCTGGCCCTCCTTTGGAGCTATCATTTTGTAAATTTTTACCATATTTTAATACATGTGGTGTACACCGTACAACCCCCAAAGTCATCTAGCTTATCAAAAGATAATAAATATATTTGTATATTGCTTGGACTCTTCAATATAATATTAAAGATATATATATATATATAATATTATAATATATTTACATATTCTATATAATATATAAATGTAAATTTAAACACATAATTTTATAATATTATATAAATGAGCATATCTTGTCAAAAAAGATTATTCTCCTCACGCAAGCATCCAGTAAGATATTTTCAGCGCTTTAAGAAAATTGGTCAAAATAAGGAATCTCAGCAATAGAAGGGCAGATATAGTTCTAAATGAGGAAGCGAGTGAGTGCATCTAGTGCAGGTTGTAACATATGCTGTGGATTAGAGAGAGCTGAACTTTTAAATTTGTCCCTCTCAAACATATTGGATAGAGTTAGGTGTACTTTCCATGAGAAAGCCTTAATGTAATTGGACTCTCAAAACAGTTGTATGAATGCGTGCAAACTCTTAGGTTATTTGTTTTGGTTAATTCAGTCCTTTTATGGTTTATTTAAACTATACAAAATTTTAATCATGACCCCATTGTCATCATCCTTGTATATTATTATGGTTGAAGCTTTTTGCTGAACATTAAAAGAGAATAACAAGAAACTGAAATTGATGGGATTAAAAGTATTCAATAATGGCAGTCCACTTGTCATTAGTCCTTTCTACTCAAGAAGGTAGATTCATTAAAGATATTTTTAAGGAACTAGAGACTGCCTCTAGGCAGATTGTCAAAAGTGAAACATAAATTTTCAGTTTTTAATGATCACACAAGTGTACAAGATTTCTTCACAAGGACATTGGGCCCTGAGAAGACCTCTAAATTACATAAAACTAATTAGAAATCCTCATCTCTTCAAATCCAAGACACAGAATAATTTGTAACAAAATACTATTGAAAGCATTAAGAACAATCTAGCAAGTTGGAAGAGCCATTATCTTTTTTCTCCTACAAGTAGTTTTATCCTTCTAGAATCTAATATATAGTCTTCAATCAATTCCTTTCCTACTAGTTTTCTATTCTTTAGGCTCCTAAGATTATTGGATGAATTCTGTGCCCCTTCTTTGGCATGGAACCAACGAGCCACATACATTTCCCCTTTCGCTTGGAATAACTTTTGCTTACCTACTTATAAGCAAGCTTCAAACTCTTAATCCAGAGAGTGTAAAGTGAGCATTCGATGCCCTGCCAAAGTGGGCCCCTATTGGTGCTCCAACAGCCAAGGTTCCCTTCTACCCTCATTTACCCAATAAAAAAAAGGACATTTCATTGCCTACAGATTTATCTCTCAATATTTACTTTAACTTAAGGTTGTTTACAGAAATTTACTGGGCCTAGACCCTTTAAAGTTGAATACAAATGCTTGATTACTGCAGATCCTTAAAACAATCTTTACTGTTGTAAAAACTCCAAATAGAACAACATTTAGGATAGTATTTATCTATCTCAATCCCTTATTCAAAAGGAAATTGACTGGAAAAAACACAAGCATTCTATGATAATACAACAAATCTTCAGAGATTTTGCAACTTTTAAATTGCTGTGATCATACCAATATTTCAGTCTGACAGAAAATATAAAGGATGATTAATAGGAAATAGAATATTTACAAATTTGTTGACTCGAATTGTATATGTCTGAGAATCCAATGTTTTAATCTTTATCTCAACAGTTGGATCAGAACATTCGCCCTGATCTCTTTCTGAAATAGTGATTTCATTACCCTTGCAGTCAGCCATCCTTTTGTGTTGCCTCCTGTCTACTGAACATCGCAGCAAAATATCAGAGGAAATCCAAAATGTTCTACAAACTCAAAATTCTCCTATAAAATGAGGATACAATCAAGAAATCTGGGTTAGTACCATACCAATAACTATCAGTTCAAAGTGGCTCGATTGACTACAAAACATTTAAAAGCATTGACAAAAAATGATGGGTAGCATTGAAAATGCCTGAAAGAAAAAAATATAACCACAAATCATACTGAATGACAAAAGATATCCTTGAGAAAAAAACCGTCTTTACCCCACTCAAGCTTAAAATGCATTTGGAAATTACAGTTCATCAAGTATTAGAAAATATATAAGACTTCTTTGCACTGCAGGCTCTTAAAACATTGCACACACAATCCTATAGAGAAGTTGTACTCAGCATTTATCAGGCGTTTGAGACTGAAGTCACTATTAAAGGAGACCTTCCAACATTTTTCCATAGATTTTTTGTCAATGTACACATGGATAGATATTAATAGCTTGATACGAAAGGAATGTTCTGTCAGCAGTCAGGTAGGTCTGAATAGCTGTATAAGGCATCTGAGTAATGTTCCTTTTTTAACTGCAGCAGTTTAACAATTGGCCTGTCAGGTTAGGAATAGCATAGTTGGAACTGTAGTTACTTTCAGTTAGCTAAAAGTGGAATGAGGAGGATGTGTGGTCAGTTAGTTAGGATTGTAGTGGACGGGGATGTGTGGTTAGTTAACTGTTTGGAACAGCCAATGAAGGGCATTATTTATCTGTTAACTACCACTAGTTTAGGAGTGATTGCCACTGATTTAGTATCACATGATATGGAGACTATAGCAAGTGCTGAGAGAACCCATCTTTTTGAAATTGAAAACCCAAAACTTCATTTCTCTGAGAGTAAAGCAATGTTGCTTTCAGCAGTTCTAAAATCTTGCTGTGGAAATCTGCACAACATTCAGTTAGTTCCTTGGGGATGGATACCGTCTGGGCAGTTCAAGGTAAAGTACTTAAGGAGGAACGTGGAAAATATCGACAGGATTATCAGAACATCAACATTGCAGACTGCAGAACTTTGTAAAGATTCTCAAGGAGCATATATCAGATCATTATGGGGACGGAAACACTCAAGGAGCATAACAAGAATCAGGCATATGTATCAGACTGGTATGCAGAGCTTTGCTAGTTCTATTGATGGGTAGATTCAAATTGTATGAATGCGTTTGAAAAAATATTAAAAATACAACAATATTTATCGCTGTAGTATTTCTGTGTTGTTTTCTAAATGCATTTAGATTAGATTATTACAAGCTTTGCCTATACCAATGTCAGGATCAGAAACCTAAGATTATTAAATAGGATCATATTCTGTAAGAAAATGAAGATTTGAAAATTATCAACAATTAAAATCAGAATTTGTTCATTAAATAAGGCTCATTATGACTGATTTAACAAAAGACGAGATTATTTCATATTACACCTTATACAGATGCATCAAAATGAGAATTAGCCAGTGTAATTTGTAAGACCTCAAAAGGTAATGTAAGTATTGGTGATAGCGGGCAAACTTTACTTTCCAACCAAAAGACCAGTCATACTTTTTATAAATAGCCTGGAGATGGTACTTAACTATTTGTTATATATTGCATTTACACTTCTGCAAGATCACATGGAGCATCCCCACATGATTTGCAACCTGGATCAGCATGAGGAGAGAACTCCAACTTATGACTGTACCACTGTCAAATGGCCAAGAAACGAAAGCTTCTGAATAAATCACCTTATTATGATTTTCTAATGTGCATTGATGTCTATAAAGACTATACTGACTTCACTAGTTTTATAAGCTTACAAGTTTAATTGGAAGGTGAAATCATTAGAGACACATGTGCGATGTTGAAGCATTACTGCTATAAAATTTAAACAAGTTAAATGACTATACAGTAAAAAGGACGTGAAAAGAAATATTGGTGATATTCCCTAAATAGATATAGTGACCTATTGAATTTTGGACTTTATATGGAAAATTGATTTTCTACCATGTTACAAATTCACTTAGATTCATGCACGGACCTGGGTCCTCTTCATACAAGTCCAGATTCTGGTACTAGTCCTCTGTAGTTTATGACAGGTTCCTCCCAAGCACATCCAAGTTCAGCAGAGCATTCCGAGGCAAAAATGTGGACCAAATCAATTTTTTTTACTATTCTTTTATTTTTCCTTTTTGACCTCCCACATTGACATGTCAACATAAAAAAACAGCCCTAAACATAACATTTGCCCCCAAAACAACTTTCAACAAAAAAAAACATTTTCCTCATTTTATAGACATGAACGCAAAACACACAAACCAAATACTTTTCCTCATTTTCATTCTTGCTTGCCATTGCACATTCATTGCACATAAAAAGCTGAAAATTGATCATGAAAATTCCGAAGATGTTTGATTGCTATTCCTACACAACTCATTTCCCAAGCAATCATGAAGTAAGATTCTAGGACTGGAGAACAAGTCATTTTGGTTTTTTTCTTCTACAAAGTATCATTTTTGTTTCGTTTTCTATTCTTCTGCATTTAAATGAGTTAGGATATACAATTTTTTTGTGTTTTCATTTGTTTGAAATGTATTGTTTTCCAAACTTTTTCCATAATTATTACAATGGCAGTCAATTCTAGCTTCATAGACCAACCTCGCTTCAAAACAGACCCAAATTCACCGTTGTAGAAATATGTTGACTTGTTACAACTGAATCCAAGTGGTGGCATATATGCTTGGATTCGGAATGTGTGTGGTGTTCAATATACAAGCTTGTACAATCAAGTGAAAGACTATATGTCTGGTATGCCTAGAATGAGCATCAAACGTTTCCCAAGCAAGAAGGCTGCACCTATGCCAACATCTACATTGTTGGAATGTATTAGAGTAGGAGCAAGCAAGAGCAGTAGTTGACCTTAAAACAAGCCATCCTTTGGCAACGAGAGGATCTCAATCAAGGAGGCCCCATGTTCTCCATCTCCTAGTGTTCCTAAAGTTGTGGTAGAGTACCACCTATTTTTGGCCACACCTGTAAAATGAAGGGGCCATTCAAAAAGGCATTTCAATGAATCCAAAGAAATCATTGGTCAACACATTGCCAGATGCATTTATGCAAATAGCTTATCCATTGCTTGATCAACATATTGACAAGAAAAGGTGATAAATATTAATGAGACTCCAAAAAGATATGTACAAGGGCTTGGGTTTAGAGAAGCTGTGCAACACCTTACTAACACATCAGATGAAACTTGTAGAAAATTATTTAAGCCCATCAAGAATTTGCAAAAAGAGACATAGGTGTGGTGTAGAGACCCACCCATTTGTGGTCATACATGTAGAATAGTCTACCACAACTAAGAAAAAAAAAGGGCCATTGGAAAAGGCACTTCAAAATGAATCCAAAGAGGTTAGTCAACACATTCAAATGCATCCATGCAAATAGTTTGCCTTTCAACATTGTTAGGTGGCCACACTGGCAAGACATGGTGCAGAAAATTAGCAAAACTCAAATAGGGGCAAGGGCCTGGGTTTTGTGATGGTGTGCAACACCTAATTGACAAAGGAGGTGAAGCTTACAGAAAATTCATTGAGGCTCATTAGCAATCTGTGAAAAGAAAAAGAGATCTTCATCATTTTCAACAATTGGGAGAATGCCAAAAAATGACCCTCCATCAATGTGACTGCATTGTCCTCTAAAAGGGTAATTTGTTTGAAAGTTGTGGTTTGTGAGGAACAAGTGAAGGATGGACAATTCATTGCTAGCATCCTCACATGGGCCATTGAGAAAGTGGGACCTAATAACATCCAAGTCATAGCTAACAGCATAAAAGATGGCAAAGCAACTAGTTTGTTGGTTGAGGCACATTATTCACAAATCTTTTCAACATTTTGTGTTGTTCACTCAGTCAACTTTATGCTATATGGGCAACAAAATTGATTGTTGGATCATATAAGTGTACTCCAAGGCCAAATAGATCCAAACATTCATCACTAACCACCACATGTCATAGACTATATTCAATCACTCAAATTTGTGCTACAAGTAAATGAAACAATACAATTTTATATTTCACTTTAGTAATTTATTTTTTTAAATTTAAGTATGTTTTCTTCTTTGTTTAAATTTTTTTTTTTTCAATAGGCTCCTAAGAATCAATTTGCCTCCAACACAATTGTCTCGAGACAATTTATAAAGGTGCGAGAGGCACTTTCTTGCACAATCATCTACTAACTTTGGTCTATATTGAGGCAATCCAAAACAATTATCTTAGGACAATTTGTGAAGGTGAGAGAGGCACTTTCTAGCATAGTCATCTCCCAATTTTGGTTTGTATTAAGGCAATCCAACACTGCAAGGACAAAGAATATTGAGCAAATGATCCTAAACGACAATCGGTGATATCGTGTGGAATATCTTTTTAGTTTGACATCTTGAATATGATCCCTAATTCTAACATGGATAAGCTATAGTTGGGAGGGGAATACAATTGCATCAACTCAACATTTAAAAGCTGAAAACCATCATTCATAAATGAGAACAAGAAGACCCTGATGAAACTTTCTTCAAAAGGTGCTATAATTCTTGTTGAGTGATGGAAAAATGACCACCCCATTCCATCTTCTTGCCTTTGCATTGAGTCCACAATACTACAATACCAAAATCATTTCTTTGTACAAAGATGTGGAACTCAACAAAAGGTGCAACCTAGTGTTTGCTAGATTCTTCCCTTCTCTTGATTTAGAGAATGTAGTTCCAACGAGTTTGTTGATTTTGTACATTCCACTAGTCAAAGTATTTCCACTCTTTGTGACAAGTATAAGAAAGATGCTCGAAACTGTTGGTACCTCCATGGCCAAACATTCCACTCCCTACAACCCCTTGCAATCAAAGATTTATTATATGTTTTTCTTTTTTTATCTGAAACTCTCTCAAAATTTGAATTTCTTTTCATTTTTGAAATATATTTTTCAAGTTTGAAGTTCCATTTAATATTTAACAACTCCAACTCTCAGAATCTGGATCATTGCGTTGTCAAACCATCTCCATTTGAGTGAAATTGGAGTACATACTCCTTCAATCCACTCAGCAAAGCACAACCAATTGGCATCAAAAAAGGTCAAAGAATTAGTTTACATGCATTCCAACTTGTGCCTTCTTTTGCACAAGCACAATGACTACAAGGGGTAAAAAAATTCTGGGATGTAGAGCCAAAACAAGCTGACTTGAATGCTTATATTGCCCAACAATCTTCTTTTTTAAGGAACCAAATATCCAACATAATTTGAATGCAAGAGCCAATGGCACTCCTTGTGTTCTTCTAATCTACCTACATAATCTAATGTCAATGATGATGATGCTCTTTATGAAGACCCACATATTGCTAATTTTATTACTTTAATATTGAAAAATGAATATCGTACTCGAGAATATTTAATTATATTTTAGTCACCTATATTTAGTTCCTTGTTTAATGGTCATTTAGCTTTTTAGTTAATTAGCTTTTAAGCTTTATTTAGCATTTAGCTTTTTCTTTTTAATTAATTAGCTTTTAAGCTTTATTTAGCATTTAGCTTTTTCTTTTTAGTTAATTAGCTTTTAGGCTTAATTTAGCTTTTAGCTCTTTAATCTTTTACTTTAACGTTATGTTCTAATTATAGAACATCGTCTTGTAACCTCTATATATACGTGTGTATATCGTTCAATGTAATCATCCGATTATTGAATCATTCATTCAATTTATTTTTCATGGTATCAGGGCATGGAAATTAAAAATTTCGGAAAAAATTTGTTATTAAAATTTTTTGAAGTTTTTATTGAAGAGATTTTTTTTTAAAACTGTTTTTTTTTAAAAGCAGATTTTTTTCTCTTTCTGGGCAGTTTTTTTTTTGCAGGTTGAAAATTTTCCTAGGGTTTCTGCAATTTTCGACTAGGGTTTTGACCCTTCTGTTCAAGTCGAAATTTTATTTTGGTTGCAGATTCTTGGTGGGTTTTTCGAGAGCTCAACTGGGTCGTCGTCAGATTTTTCTGGGTGCATCGTTTTCCGTGCCTCAATTTTTCAGCCGTCAAATCTGCATTCTGTTTTCAAATTCTTGATGGGTTTTTCGAGAGCTTTTCTAAGTTGGTCTCAGATTTTTTTGGGTGCCTCGTTTTTTGTGCCAACAAATTTGCCCTGGAATTTAAAAACAGTTCACAATTTCTGCTATTTCTGTGGACATTGGGATTTTTGCTTTTTTTTTTGGCACCATTATGCTGTTTTAAGTGTGCAGAAAATTTTAATTTTTGGGTTTCTTCCAAACCTCGAAATTTGTGCCTTGGAATTCATGCCAGAATTCTCCTATAGGGTTTCAGTTTTTTCAGCAACTGTTTCTATTCTGATTTTTTTTTTAAATCAGATTCTTCTGTCTCTTGCTTTCACTTAGTTGACCTCGATCAACCTCGATTTCCGCAATGGCATCATTAACCAACATCATGTTGGAACACAGTCAGAAGTTCAACGGCCGCAACTACAACACCTGGAAACAGCGTATGCTTACCATCTTTGAGTATCGTTGCCTTGATCAACTTGTTTTGGGCAAGGAATCTCGTCCTAAAACAGTAGGTGATGATCAAGACAAACATGATGTGAAGAATCGAGAGGTTGTCATGCTTATCAAACTCTCCGTCACAGATGATCAACTCCCACAAGTGCCTTCAAGTAAAACAGCAAAAGAGATCTGGGATCTTTTGAAGGATCTTCATGAAACGTCCGACAAGAGCCGAACTTTCTTTCTAAAGAATATGTTGTTTTCTATCATGATGGATGAGAAGTCATCTATCCAGGCACATCTTACGAAGATCAAGGACATCCGTGATCAGTTAGAAACTATAGGCCAAACCATGGTGGAAGAGGATATGGTAGTGATCATGCTGAAAAGCCTTCCCAGATCCTCCAAGCATTTCATTGATACGCTCAATATCTCCTCTACTAGTGTTGATTTGAAGTTTCCTGATCTTTGCAACAAGCTGCTACAACAAGATCAATGGAAGCAGCAATTTGGAAGCAGCGCTAGTTCATCCACTAAACAGGCTTTCACGGCCTCAGCGTCGCATAAGTACAAGGGTAAAGCTTCGTCCTTCCAGCAGAAAGGACAAGGTCAAGGTCAACCTCACCAGTCTTCCAAAAAGAAGAGCTTACAATGTTCCTACTGTCATATATATGGCCATTTGGTGAAAGATTGTCGGAAATTGATAGCATCCCAGCACTCCAAACAGGGAGGGTCCAAGCAAAAAGCCAATTCTGCCACGCATCCTGATCAGAAGGTATCTGCCTTCTATGCGTTCATGGCCCAAACCTCCTCTGATGATGTTCAATCATCAGCCTGGTACATTGACTCTGGAGCCTCTCGACATTTCACACATCGTCGGGATTGGTTTACAGAGTACATGCCTTTCACTAATTCAGTGATCTTTGGTGGAGGTAAAGAGTATACTGTTGTCGGCAAGGGCAACGTTCAGATTTCATCTGGTGGGAGGGATTTAATATTCCTCAATGTATACTTTGTAACTGGTATGAAGCTCAATCTACTGTCAGTCAGTCAGATTATGCAGCATTCACCACAGCTGGATGTCGTCTTCGGGTTACACAAGTGCCGCATTGTTGACAGGGAGACTCGAACTACAATTGCAGTTGGTATTGAGGATCATGGTCTTTATAGACTTGTTGATTCTACTGGTTCTCAGGAGCTCGCCATGGCAGCTAGGAGTACTTCCATCAGCACTCTTTGGCATCAACAATATGGGCATCTCAATGTCCACTATCTCTCTCAGTTGATTCGAGAGGATCTAGTCATAGGATTATCTGAGATTCAAACTCAGAATCATGGAGTTTGCGGAGCGTGTCAAGCTGGAAAACAGCGAAGGACTCCGTTTTCAGATGGAGACGCTTGGAGAGCATCCAAGGTCTTGCAACTCGTTCATGCAAACATTTGTGGTCCCATGAACACTCCATTAGTCACTGGATGCAGGTATTTTCTATTATTTGTTGATGATTTCAGCAGACGCATGTGGGTTTATTTTCTTAAGCAGAAAGCAGAGGTGTTCACCATGTTTCAAACGTTTAAGGCCTTAGTGGAAAAAGAGTCTAGCTGTCAGATAGTCACTCTTCGGTCCAACAATGGAGGGGAATGTTGTTCTACAGAGTTCACCAACTTTTGTGCATCACATGGCATTAAGCATCAACTTACCACACCTTACACCCCACAGCAAAACGGTGTTGTTGAGCGCAGGAACCGTACAGTCACTGAGATGGCTTAGTTTATGTTGGAGCATAGAAATGTTCCAAAACACTTTTGGGCGGAAGCGGTCTTCACTGCAGTCTACCTTCTGAACCGGTCTCCCACAAAGGTCGTTAAGAAGATGACTCTAGAGGAAGCTTGGTCTGGCAGGAAGCCCAAAATCAGTCATTTGAAAGTTTTTGGCTCTACAGCTTATGTTTGGATTCCAGATGCCACGCGCACCAAACTGGATCCAAAGAGTCAGAAATTGATGTTCATCGGCTACAGTGACAACCACAAGGCATATCGGCTGGTTGATATAGACACTAATCACCTCATATTCAGTCGAGATGTAGTATTTGATGAAGAAAGAGGGCCTTTTCAGCCTTCCTCTCCTGATTTGAGCACTGAGGATCACCCTCCAAAGGCTGTAAGTATGGGTGTTCGTCTTCCCTTAGCTCCACTTGATGGGAGGGATTTAGTTGACTCTGAAGTTGTGGGGTCTCCTAGGCATGACATTGCACCCCCTGACTTTCCTCAAGATCTTCTCGATCCACATCAAGAGGAGCTTGCTCTAGATATTCCAGGCACTCTTCATCCTGTAGCAGATGTTGGTACTTCTACTCTCCAGCCTAAGTGGTGGGCCAAGACCATTGGTGATCTTCATGATGATGAGCTCATTGAGGGTAGATCCGTTAGAGGTAAGAGCCAACAACACAATTAATTTTGCTCTTATGGCCAACATTCACAGTATTTATGAGCCTCAAACATATACAGAGGCTAAAGGTGTACCTGAATGGGAAAAGGCTATGGCAGCAGAGCAACATAGTCTTCTGAAAAACAACACTTGGGTATTGTCTGATCTTCCTCCAAGAAAGAAGCCCATTGGCTGCACATGGGTGTTTAAAGTCAAGTATAAAGCTGATGGAAGTCTTGATAAGTATGAGGCTCGATTGGTGGCAAAAGGGTTTTCACAGAAGGAGGGCATCGACTATGAAGAGACATTTGCTCCCACAGCCAAGATGAGTACCATTAGGCTTGTCCTCGCTCTCTCAACTCAATTTGGATGGAAAGTCCATCAAATGGACGTCAAGAGTGCCTTTCTCAATGGTGATTTGCAAGAAGAAGTCTACATGACGCAGCCTCCAGGTTTCACGTTTGCCGGTAAGGAACACCAGGTATGTAGACTAGTCAAAGCACTCTATGGCCTCAAACAGGCTCCTCGTGCATGGTACATCAAAATTGATAAGTACTTGATTGATCAAGGCTTTCAGAGGATTCCTTCAGATCCCAATTTGTATGTCAAACATACTAGTGATGATATTCTATTTATAGTAGTCTATGTTGATGATCTCATCATTACTGGCAATGCAGCACATCTGATCATGCAGGTCAAACAGAATTTGTGTCAGCATTTTGATATGACAGATTTGGGACTTCTCCATTATTGTCTCGGTGTAGAGGTTTGGCAAACTGATAGCCACATATTCATTTCTCAGTCAAAGTATGCCAAGAGCCTACTAGATAAGGTTCGAATGCAAGATTGTAAACTTGCATCTACACCTATGGAGATAGGGCTCAAATTATCAGCCAAATCAGATTCACCTGTAGTGGGTGAGTCTTCATTCAGGCAACTAGTGGGCAGCCTCATCTATCTCACCGCCACTAGACCTGACATCAGTTATGCTGTGAGCTATATTTCTCGCTTTATGTCAGCCCCAAAAGTTGAACATTGGATTGCAGCGAAGCGTGTGCTTAGATATGTGAAGGGCACTCCTGATTTTGCCATTCTGTACAGCAAAAGCAAAGATCCTAGGCTGGTTGGTTTTACAGACTCAGATTGGGCAGGTTGTGTTGATGACAGAAAGGTCAACTTCTGGGTATGTTTTCAGCTTGGGTACAGGTGCAGTCACATGGACCAGCAAGAAGCAACAGGCAATAGCTCTTTCCTCGACCGAAGCAGAGTATCGGGGAACTGTTAAGGCAGCATGTGAGGCAATTTGGCTACGTAGGATGCTTGCAGACATGCAAATGTCTCAACCAGGACCTACTCCCTTGTTTTGTGATAATCAAGGGGTTCTAAAATTAGCCAAAAATCTAGTCTTCCATGAGTGGACAAAGCATGTGGAGCTTCATTGTCATTTCATCCACCAGCATGTTGAAGATGGATCAGTGATACTGCAGTACATTCCTACAGAAGATCAAACTGCAGATATCCTCACCAAGTCCTTGAGCCCGGCAAAGTTTCTCCGGCAAAGTTTCTCAAATTTAGAGGGCAGCTTGGTGTGATAGATAGCATGACCATTAAGGGAAGGTATTAGAATATTTAATTATATTTTAGTCACCTATATTTAGTTCCTTGTTTAATGGTCATTTAGCTTTTTAGTTAATTAGCTTTTAAGCTTTATTTAGCATTTAGCTTTTTCTTTTTAATTAATTAGCTTTTAAGCTTTATTTAGCATTTAGCTTTTTCTTTTTAGTTAATTAGCTTTTAAGCTTAATTTAGCTTTTAGCTCTTTAATCTTTTACTTTAACGTTATGTTCTAATTATAGAACATCGCCTTGTAACCTCTATATATACGTGTGTATATCGTTCAATATAATCATCCGATTATTGAATCATTCATTCAATTTATTTTTCACGTACCGCTCGAGTTTGATGAATTGGCATCAATGTAGCAATTTTAATCGTTATGTTAGTTTTGTTTATTATATGCATATTATGTGGTCTTTTGAACTTAAGTCATGTTTTCAAGCTGCAAACGTGTATATTTGTAAACAAATTCCTGTATGTATGTACCAAAAGAACCTGACCCCACCAAAAAAATTGTACTAGTGCAACCAAACAAATAAATTAGCTTTTTTATAATATCATATATCTTACAGCAGAAATCGTTAAAAGTGTCTACTACTTTATGGCAAATGTAAAGAAATTACACATTCCTTGTGCTTGCAAGGCAAAAATCCATTACTTGTGTTTTGTAATCTATTGCCAATACATTGTTGCACTAGAGACACATTTACGTAATAATCATATGAATATAAGAGAATGTTTTAGATTCTTGATTTGATAAATATAAGTAGGCAATTCAAGATTTCAGAATAAGTGCAGAAGACAAAATAGGTCTTATGTTGTAATAGAATCAATGTTTCAAGATAACAAGTGATTATTTGTGTTGTAACATGCATTAGATTGAGTACTCTCTATTTCAAACAGATGAATATTGACACAATTTTTTTATGACACTACTTGAAATAAAAACTGCAAATTTTGGTTATGAGGGCTACAAAAATCTCTCAAAAACATAAATACAAAAAATGTTGAAGAAATAGACATGAAAACATTACGATAGGCTTCATACTTGTTGGTATGCCATCTATCCAATCAGAAGTATGTGATTGCAAACAATTCAAACTTAATTTCAAAGCAATAGGTATGAAAAAGTAAAAACACTCCCATTATCTTCAAATTTGTTGGCACGATACCTAGCTATACAACAAGTGTGTGACTGCTCCATCGTAAAGTCTAGATTAACAAAAAAAAACCATCAAGTTTCATGTTTGTTGTAGATAGTCATAATCATTATATACATATCCAAAAAGTTACAAGTTTAAGCAATTCTGCAAAACACATTTAAGAACAATGGTATGCCTGATCTTGATTTTAATCAGCAACTAGCACAAAGTAATGTAAAACATAGGTTTCATATTGCCACCAACAAGTAGCACTTTAAATGTTAGTGCTCTAATAAAAATGGCATTTTCTGAGCTTAGGTTGGGCTCTCATGGAGGGGGGCTTCCTAAAAAATAGAACTGGAGTTGCTGAGATTTTTTAAGAAAAGTTTGAAGCTGGTGGTCCCATGAATTTTTTAGTGTAGTTCAGCATGAAATTTTAAGCTCCAAAATTTAAGGAAGCTGGTGGTCTGATGAATACGATATCTTTGTATGTCCATAATAAAAACAAGTAAAAATAATTCATTCCTTCAAAACTATTTTTTGATAGAAATTTAACTTAGATGTTTGACAAGTGGCAGATAACATCCCTAAGCTTGGTTGATGTATAGCTAGGTCGGATCCCTTGGGTGGGCCGACCTAGTCAGCTGAATTACTAATGGGCCTTCAGCCTTAGCAATTCGCCTTTGTATTGGGCCCTATTTGAACGGGTAAAGTAAATTCCTATAATTGTAACATGTAAAGGACTTCATGTAACGTGTGTCCCTAATTGGGCATATCGGTTAATATAACTTGTAATTCAATAGGTCAGGACCTATTGAATGTGTAACTTGTAACTTGGGGCAAGACCTATGTAATTTAAATTATGTAACTTGGCGCCAATCTCTCCAAGGCCGACCTAGATCTTCAAGTGTTTGAAGGCATATAAAAGGGGAGTGACTTGAGGTCACAAAGATATGCATTCATGCAATCATCTTCTGCTATATGCGAATTCCGATCTGCACTTCAGAAGTCAACGAAATCACCCTAGAAGACAGCGAATTCTTCCTAGAGGACAGCAAAGTCATTATCATGCATGGCGAACCTGATTTCATGTGACCTATTGGGTTTCTAGGCAAGTGAATCACCCTCAAGCCTATCGAATCTCTCCTCATGCTGGGCAAACATGTTTGAGTAGAAGATATTTGCCTAAATCTGCTCCTGCAGACTGTGAACATAAACTAGGGGTCTGCTCTTTATCATTCTGGAAATCCATTAAGTTCAGATCAAAATTTAAGTCTCAGATAAGTCTGCTCCTATTCTGCCCTAGCTGGGTGAACTTGTAACTGGTTATTTTCTGCTCCTAATACAATCAGATCTGAGATCTTAGTTGATGGGTTTTTCCTCCAAGAGGGAGGTTTTCCCAGGGTATCATCGTGTTATGTGCTTACTTTACTTTGCATTCTTATTTTCTGTTAATTACTGCTAATCTGATTGCTAAAATTTGTATTATTCATCCCGTAGCACAAATTTTTATTATTCATGGGACCACCTCTTCCTTAAAAATAGAGCTTAAACCGCCCTCATGGAACCCCTGCCTTACTTGCTATCATCATAATGGATTTTGATGAAACTTTCTGACTCTTTCTTGGATACTCTGATCCTCTTAGATAGCCCTAGTTGATGACCTTTGTTTGGTTTTTAGGTTCTACACATATTCGAAGTAATTACGAATGCAATATAGAATTACCTATTAGTGAACAACTAACTATAGCAGGGCTTCGGGATGATAATTATGTCTTAATAAAACAGATGCACCAAATTGTAAAGAAACACACTCTACTCCAAATTAAACCACTTCTTAATAAAAAAATTGGCACTAAATTGGGATGAGAGTAGGAATGGAGAAACTATTGTTTATACAGAAAACTCTGAATTTTCCTCAACATAACAATACATTCAAAATCACAAGAGGATACCTCTACTGCAACTACAAACCTCCGTACAACCACAATTCTCTTTACAAAGACAACTAAATCAAGAGTTACTTGTCTCAAACAGCCTGCTCAGAGTATGACTCTGAGAGTAGGAGTCATAAGCGTGCAATCTGTAATCGACCATAATCCAACAGATATAACCATCACAGCTTATTCAATATGCATCAAAACAAAGGTCAGGCAAAAATGCCAGAACGAAATTCATCACCTTCTTATACATTCATTGAACACAAGTACTGTTTTAGTAGGGTAGATACTACATAAAATCTAAGTGGAGTCCCATGGAGAATGTTACAATTCAAGTAAATACCCTCGCCGTCAATGAAATGTGATACTTCTGATCCATAACTGTTTAAGGGATATTTTCGCTGGGTGCTGGAGAAGTAGAGCTAAAATCATATAATGGCACTTAAGAGGTTTATTGCTAGGAGCATCCTAAGTTTGTTGAGGTTATCCTATTATATTCTACCAAAACATTTACCAATCATTTCAGATGAATTCTTTTAAAAATATGTAGTGTAAGGGAAAACTTAGCCCGCATCGAACCACTTTGCTAGATACTCCTAAACGTACTCAGCATAGGCACTAATGAAATAATAGAGGCCCCCACTGTGGAACAACCAGAGGCTCGTGAACTCGGTGACCAAAAGACTTTATATCATTATCCTTATTTTTCGTCCTTCACAATGAAAATTCATTGAGCTTGTAATGTTTTCCTCTCAAAATCAACAGTAATTGGTAACCAGTAAAGTTCAGAAAAAGTAGGCAGAAGATTTTTAACTGACCCATATAAATGAAATTCAATTAGATATAAACTATGGTGATTGTAGATGACTGTCGTTTCCATGTATGCAATGCTGCTTGAGTGTACTTGAATATGAGAAAACACTACGACACATCTAACTCAAAAATAGGTAATGGGGCTTCGCCACAACCCTGACTTGCCACGAATGGGCTATGCAACCTATTAAATGTAAGCCTGTGAAGAAACGAAAAAAAGAGAAAAGTAGTTTCCTTTGATTCATAATTACTAAGGAAATTGATGATTAATTAAAGACGAGCTTTAAAACCTTACCAAAAAACCCTTCTAAGGATGAAATAACCCTGTCGAAATTTTAAACAGTATTTCCTGAGAAAAATCATTAACCTTTTCGTCTATAAATTAAAAAATGATCTTCGAAATTGAACATCAAATATGGCAAAAGGCTTAGTGAGACCCACCTGCGGAAGAAGATGGAACTGTATAAATCGATCCGCAGCTAAATAGGAAGTGAGAGACAGAGAGAAAGAAGATGGTTCACAGGAGCAGCCTGTGGATTTGTACCGAACAATCCCAAATATAAACGCGGATGAGACTTGTTTTGGAGTCCGTCTCGAGTTCTCCTTTTTACTTTTATGATTACCAATTCGGTCTTCGAATTAAATGCTAATTCGAGGAACCCTTTGGTTATTTCTTTCAAGGTAGATCACACTGTTAGTCACATGACAAGGCTAATTTTTATTTTTTTATGTTTTTTAATTCTAAATAGTTGGATTATATAGATCTATCTTGCTTTTAAATAGCGTATTATAATCTTATAAGGGATTATGTGGTTTTCAGTTTTTTTTTTATTTTGGAGGGTTTAGCTATCTAATATGGGTGCATAAGCCTTAGGTTAAAACAGTTTTGATTGAGAGCCAAGGATTTAGGAGTATTCATATTGTTAAAGTCGCTTAAGGCATGATCTCAATCTCATCTCTTTTATGTGATTATAATTTCTAGTGGACTCATTCAAACCCATTAAACTTCACTAGAAGACTAAAGATCTCAAATTTGAAATAAGAAATTTTTTTATAGAAATTATATTATTTATTTAATTAATTTTTTAAATATTGAGATCAAAGTATTCTACGATAATTTATATTTTGATATTTCATTAACCATGATAATAATTTAATATTATATAACTTGCACTTTCAACATTAAGAAGTGTAGTGAGTCAATGAATATGAACATGTGTTATTGATTTGTTGTACTAAAAAGAATGTTTTTTTAAATAAAGAGACAATTTCAATAACTCAATACTTTTTTGATGTGAGGCAATCTTTCTCATCTTTTCAGACTTGAAAGCTTGTAGGGAAAAACGTATCAATTGATTACTTGGAATATATGTGTGTATATGTATATGTGTGTGTATGTGTGTATATGAAAAATGGGGAGACCGGCTCTGCAAAAACCGTTGGATGTTAATGGCGGAGCATAGGGTTTTGCAGGGAATCCGAAAGGGAGGCTTTTCGTAGAAGAAGATGAGATGGTGGTGGATCTCATGGAGGAGATGGAGGAAGATAGACAGTTCTAGGAAGAACAAGCGGTGATCGCAAGGATTACCGACCTTAACTAGTCAAGGAAAAATATCAGACTATGGGTAGAAGAGAAGTGGGGTGAACGGATCGTAATCAAATTTACTCTGAAAGGCTTTTTTGTGGTGCTTTTTGAAAATCAATCGGAAAGAGATCGTATCCTTAATCAGGAGAATTAGTCTGCAGATAAGCATGCGGTGTATTTGCAACCTTGGACACCGAATTTTGATCCCATTCCTCTGGCAGTCTATTCATGCCCGAAATGGGTAAGCCTTTATAATTTGTCGATTGAATACTAGGGTGAGGTCTTTCTGGAGAAGATCGGCATAATGCTTGGGACGGTGCTGGAGATAGACATTGATGATGAGGACAATCTGTGTAAGTATGCTAGATTAAGGATAGCGGCAATCAGGCGTATCCTGGAGTACATCACATTACATTCGTCGAACGGTGCATGGAGGTAGCAGATAGAAGTTGAAAAAGAGATCTGTCATTGTCCCAGATGCGGTAGCAAGTTTCATGGAGTAGAGGAATGCAGAATGTTTGTTAGAAAGGCTAGGAATCCTTTCAGGAGATCAGCGCAAATATGGAGGCGAAAGTTGGAGAAAACGATTTCGGATTCAGTTGCAAAGAATCAAGAAACTAGATCTCATCCGCAACAACAAAAGAAAGGATCTTTATCATCGATGAAAGTCGGAGAACAAGAATGTAGTCGTTCACAGTTGTCCAGTTGAGGGAGGGGAGTCCTCCAAACAGGAAGTCTTTGGAACCAAGGAGGGAGATGTAGACCCGTCTTCTCCCAGAATTAACAACTTTTGCAAAGGGTTATCTGAGACGGAATTTGAACTGGATAAGGACTTTGAGGAGGAATTATTTCAAGAGGATGCTTTGGAGAATGTTGACTCGAGATGTATCAATCAGTCGGCTAACATCCTTCTTGGTAAAGCTAAAGGATTCAGAGGCAGGAGGAGCAACCGTCAAAAGAGGGAAGACAGCGCAAAAGAGAAGGGCATTGTTAGTGTATTTGATTTCATGAGGAAAGCTAAGGGAGAAGGGCTCTCTCTTGGCAAGAGATGAAGATCATTACATGGAATGTCAGGGGTCTATCAACTCCTGACAAAAGACGCTTGGTTAAACGAGCGTTTTGTAGATGTAGTTGTGACATAATTGCCATCTAGGAAACAAAGCTTAGTACAAAGAATGTGAATAGTTTTATTAAGTCTTGCAAAGTATGGGAGGGTGTATTTCAAGAAGCCAATGGAGTCGCTGGCGATTTGGGCGTTATATGGAATCCTTCCTTGGTCAAAGTGACACTAATAGAGAAATCCAAACGTTGGATGTTATGCACCATTTACAGCTTGAAGGAGAATATGGAATTCCCTTTAAAAAATGTTTATGGACCTACAAAAACTCAAGAGAAGTCTCAGGTTTGGTATGTCCTTTCAAACAAAATCTATGATATGAGGAATGATAGGATAGTAGTTGTTGGCGATTTTAATGCCTTGCTTGATTTAGATGAGAAGAAGGGAGGTTTGAGAATGTCAAACAAGGTCATGGAAGACTTCCGTGAATTTGTCGTATAGAATCATTTGATGGATGTTGTCCCAAAAACGAGCTCTTCACGTGGACTAACCGAAGGGAAAATTTCGCACACATCTCGAAAAGATTGGACAAACATCTCATTGGAGAATCCTGGTTGGAGTCGTCCTTTCAGGTAGAGGCATCCATTCTCCCAATTTCTCTCTCGGATCATTTTCCTGTGGAGCTTAAATTGAGCGAGGCTCCAATTAAAGGAAGCAACAACTTCAATTTTTTGAGTATGTGGTGGAGAGATGGTGAGCTCATTACACATCTCGAGCAATGGTGGAAAGAAAGTAATATTTACAGGGGAACCCCGAGTTATAGCTTTGTGAAAAGACTAAAATTCTTAAAGGATAAGATTAAAGTATGGAATAAAGATTCTTTCAAAAATATTTTTGCTGAAAGAAATAGAGTTGAGGAGGAACTATCTCGATTAAATTCTGTCACTATAACCTTCGAGATGTCTAATGATGCATATCACAAAGAATTATCTCTCAAGAAGGAATTGGCAGAGATTCTTCTTAGAGAAGAAATTTTTTGGCGCGATAAATCCAAAGAGCTTTGGATTAAAGAGGGTGACGCGAATACCAAATTTTTCCACGCTTCGGTAAAAACTAACAGGAACAAGAACAGAATTGTCTCAATCACATATCAGGAAGGCAAGCAGCATTCTTCTCCTGAAGCCATTGAGGAGGAAGCGGTGAACTTTTTCAAGGACCTGCTTGGTGATGTTAACAGGCACAAACCATCTCAACCCCATTCGATGACGGATATTATTCTAAATGAGATCTCGGAGGAGGACAACAAATCGCTATGTTGTCCATTCACTTTAGAGGAAGCTAAAAAGGTTGTCTTTGACCTGCATCCAAACAAAGCTCCAGGCCCAGATGGGTTCACAGTGGAATTTTTTCAAAAATGTTGGGGGTTTATGGGGAATGACATTCTCATAATTTTGGAAGATTTTAGAAAACAGGGGAAGTTTGTTAAGGAGATAAATTGTACCAACATTGCTTTGATCCCTAAAAAGTAGGATTGTTCTTCCATTGTGGATTTCAGACCCATCTCCTTATGTAATTCTTTACATAAAATTCTTTCCAAGGCCATG
Organism: Cryptomeria japonica; assembly: GCF_030272615.1. Classification (NCBI taxonomy): domain Eukaryota; kingdom Viridiplantae; phylum Streptophyta; class Pinopsida; order Cupressales; family Cupressaceae; genus Cryptomeria; species Cryptomeria japonica. The sequence continues at coordinate 465,899,517 of NC_081407.1, forward strand.
GTGACACAGTCGTAAACCGATTCTGATGAAGATCATTTCACTGGAACAACATGGATTCACCCCGAGTCGCGAAATCATGGACAGCATAATTATGGCAGCGGAAACTATTCATTCAATGCATTCCTCCAAATTCCAAGGTATGATCATTAAATTAGATGTGTCAAAGGCTTACGATCGAGTCATGTGGAGCTTCCTATCTGAGGTTCTTAGGAAATTTGGATTTGATAAAAGATGGTTGAAATGTATTGAGCACTATATTTCATCTGTAAACTTTTCGACCATAGTTAATGGATCTGTGTGTGGCTTCTTCCAAGCTACTAATGGGATTCGGCAAGGAGACCCTTTGTCACCCTTTATGTTTGATCTTATGGTAGAAGTGCTCGGTAGGCAGATAAAAAGCAAGGTCGGGTGAGGTCTATGGAAAGGATTCTCAATTCATGAAAGATTGAATTCGATCTCCCATTCACAATTTGCAGACGACACTATTCTCTTCGGCACAACAACGGAAAGAGAAGCTCATGTTATCAAGAGTGTGTTACAAGATTACGAAAAGGATTCGGGGCAGTGCATGAATAAGCAAAAATCAAGGATATACTTCCTCAATACAAACAAGAGAACTCATACGAAGATAGAGGGATTGTTGCAATTCGGGCAAGGAAGTTTTCCTATTAAATACCTTGGGGTTCCTTTGTTCACAAGAAAACTGGACAACAGAATGTGGGAAGAAGTGGTTGATAAGTGCAAAGCCAAATCATCTTTATGGAAGAACAAATGGCTTTCGCAGGCGGGGCGGATTCAGATGATAAAATATGTTTTGTCTGCAGTTCCTATCTACTACATGTAATGTTACAGAGTGTCTATCAAGGCTTCGTCAACACTAGATGGTATGCTCAAAAAGTTCATTTGGGAAGGCTCGAAAGAGGAAAACAAGATCCCATTGATCAATTGGGAAACTGCCTGCATGCTCAAGGAGGAAGGTGGGGCAGGCCTCAGGAAAATTAATTTTTAGAACTTGGCTCTTGGTGCGAAACTTGCTTGGAAGATGTATAATTTTTCCCAAAAAGGATGGTGCAAGTTTATGGCTTTTAAATACTTGGACTCGAATGAGCTAGACAGAATATTTACAATGGCCAACTTGACTGGAGGTTCACTGATATGGAAGTTCATTTGGGAAAGTAGGAAGATCATAACAGATCACCTCACATGGAATATAGGTGATGGGCACAAAGCAAAGTTCTAGAGGGACTCTTGGAATGGAGAAAAAGCGTTGGTAGATGAGATTGAGGATAAAGACTGGATTAATGAAATGGAGGCAGCTATGGGAGCTTTTGTGGCAGATTATGTTCAAGAGGATTGTTGTCCAAATTCTCCAATTATGTGGAAAAGGGTTGGAGAAAGGAAGAGCGACAACGGTGTGAAGGTGGCTAACATTCTCAACAGCAGGAAAATCTATATTTTGTCTGAAAATGACTCCCTTATCTGGAATGCTGCTAAATCAGGTAACTACAAGGTTGGTTTGGGATATGAACTGCAAAGAAAGAGGCAGAAGGATTGCAAATGGCCTGTCGTTCTATGTTGGGACAAATGGGTGTTACCTAAAGCTGGTGCCTTCCTTTGGATTGCATTGCATGAAAGGATTATTACAAGTGACAGACTGAAATCAATAAGTATAGCGGGGCCCAGTAGATGTTGCTTTTGCAAAAAAGAGGAAGAATCCGCAGAACATTTATTGTACAGTTGCTCTTATTCAAGGCAGTTTTGGGATTGGTTACAGCTGAAGCTTCAAAATTATATGGTGTACAACAGTACGTTCAAAGATTTTATCTTTGCTTGGCCGACAGGGGGCAAGTTCTCAAAATGGGGAAGTCTGTGGATCACTAGCCCATCTATGGTCGTTTGGCACATGTGGAAAGAGAGAAACAAAAGGATATTCATGGAGGAAGAGATGGTGGTCACTCTTCTTATTAATAAAATCCAAGTGGCAGTAGAAGAAACTATTAATGGTAAGATCTACGGAAGTAGATTTAAATATTACTCTAAATGAGATATGGAGATGGAGCAAATATGGAAGTTGAAACAAAGCAGTAGTCACCTTCAAGGCGTGAAACTAGT